>NC_092354.1:23660734-23960734 GCF_963676685.1 Mytilus edulis
ATTCCTGACTTGATACAGGCATTTTGTAATGTAGAAAATGATTAAATCTAACTAAACCTCTACCTTCTATGACAGTCGCATAAAATTCCATTACATTGTCAACGATGCATGAACAAAACAAACATACTCAAAGAATTAAAATGTCAAAAATAGGTATACAGCAGTCAATATTGTGTTATCAGCTTATAAGTCTTACCGAAGAAACCACAAACAGACATACATCAAATTTAACGAGTTCTGTGCCACAGGGCCGATCATCGGCCCAAAGTCGTACTCCTTTCAGTGCCAAAGGGCCGATTCATCGGCCGATTCAAATGGTGTTATGAAATACGTAATGTACTATGACGTCGCCGTTTTTGCGCTTCAATTAAGTCTATTGTCTCTAAATTTTCGCGCGTTTTTTTCTAATATTGAAAAGTTCGGAAATCGAGCTTTTTTTCTTGAAAAATATATAAAATAAAATCATGTGGATTCTTTTATAAACATTATGGAAGTAAGTTTTATATGTAATGAGTCTTAAATTCACTCTTTTTTCCCAGCACTTTTGCGGTATGCAATTTAATCTTTCTTTCCTAAAGTTATCATCAAGGGAGTGTACTTTTTAAAAAATATATATATATACTTTTCAAGTTGCGGATTACTTTATATATAAATGCAATTAAAAATGTATATACATTAGATATAAAATGTAAAAAATAATCAAAAAGAAACAAAATACCTTAACAAAGAAAGGTTTATATAAAATATAATAAAAAATTTTAGAGATGCAAAAAAAAATAATGAAAAAGGTTAATATTGGAACCTATTAAATTTAAATTGAATATAGGACAGTAAATATGCCCAGCCGCAAGGACTTGTTCTTAGGTTAGTCAATGTATGATTTTCAGGCATTTTTACCCGAGCAAGTATGAAATCCTATAAGAGTTTGGATGCCCACAACTATTTTCAGTCAGGATGGGTTCAGACAGTTTACAGCTATAAGCCTGCCACCAGTGTATACACTATACTGAAAGCAGATGTTAGGCCGTCACAAAGACTGAACGAGGAACCTCATCACCCATTGGTTGTCCTCTCTGGAGATAGTTCAGTAGCCGTGGCTCACTGCAATTGCATGGCAGGGTAGGTTTTAAAATCGTATTGAAATAATTTATATTTATTATGCATTCAGGTTACTTTGAAGGTTGTCCTCTCTTTTTTTTTTGCTTTGCTTACGACTGTTGCAAATTTTGTATATGATAATGTAAAGACAGGAAAAAAGTAATGGAAAAAAGGTCACAATATTTTTTATGTATGAAACTTGTCATAATAGTCTGTACACATATATCTCTAGATAGCAAAACAAAAATCCTATTTTTTTAGGCTTGCAGAATCATGTTCCCATATTGCAGCCCTTCTCTTCAAAGTAGAAGCCGCTGTGAGACTGGAATATACCACTAAACTTTGCACTGAGCTACCATGCAAGTGGAATGCTGATTTCGTTAAAAAGCCTGTGCCCGTAAAAGACATTCAATTCTATAAAACCAGCTGTATTAAGAAAGCAAAGAAGGTAAAAGTTCGACATTTGTCATCAACCCAACAAGAACAACAGACTCTTCTTCAAACTTTGCATGCTTGTAACAGCAAACCTGTGGTTCTAAGTATATTTGACAACTTCTCTGACAAATTTCACTGGCAAAAAACTGTTTCCTCAGATCCGATTGTACCACAATGTCGCATTTAAATAAAAATTGCCTATTATTTTTGTCTAATTTTTTGTGTTTGTAATGTACAGTACAAGTTCAAAAATATATGCAATTTTCAGACAAATTGCATTTTTACATCATACAAATTTGGCCAAAACACATCTATGTTCCGAAAAGTGTAAATATAACCTTTTTGCACCTGGCCTATTCACTCTTTCCTTATTAAAATCAGTTAAAATAAAACATCCAAAAGTTTATTTCAGCTCTCTTCTTTCATTTCCATCCCAGTAAAGCTAAGAAAATAATGAGAAAGGTAAAGAAAAAATACACTATAATTAAGGGGAACTATATTCGTGACCAACGAAAAGCGGGGTCATTAATTGTGGTCTTTGGCCTATTTGGGGCTAAAAACTTGACCAATTCCAATAAAACTTGGCATGATTTAAGCTTAGTGTATTATAAGTTAGTTTACAAAGTTTCAAAGCCATATGATATATATTATAGAAAAAATGGCATTTTTTAAATTTCAACTTTGGTTGCTGAGTTGTGACGTTGAAATAGAAATAATCAACTTTCAAATTTTGGCTTCAAAAATCCCCCCAAAACACCATATTGCACTTTGTTATGTCTCAATGTATAAGATATTATATATTCAAAGTAAATTATAGCATACTTTTTGTATTAGACTTTTAAAAAATTGACAAAAGTTAATTCTATATGTGCCTATGCCAAAAATAAAGGTTTTCAAATGAAGCGAGGCCTTATATGAAATGTAATATTTTTCACTTGCAACAATTTTCTGAAGTTGTTAAGTTAAAACAAAACATTTAACATATCATAAATGTTCTGTTCATGTAATTATGTTTCAATAAGCATAACACATGAGTTTTATATGGTATTAAGCAATGTCAAGCTTAAAATAACAAATTGTCAATTTAGGCCGTTCTCTATATTTCCATATTTAATTGCATATAAATGATATTGGAGATTGAAATATGTTTTTTTTTGCCAAAATCCTGGCTGAGATATGATTAAATTTGAAGCCTGGATGTAACAAGACTGTTGCTTTTAATTGTATATGTAGAAAGTATGGTCTGATGCAATATTTTTTCAATTTTCTGTTTAAAACCTGCATGCAATTTCAGTCTTAAAATGCCAATATTTTAACCACCAGCCATTCAACAGAAGAAAATAAAGGTATTCTGTGAAACAGACAAGTTTAAACAACCAGTAATTAGTACATACATGCATGTGTGTTAAACCATTGAATATTTCAAATAGTTATAGTTACCATTCAAGGATGATGTCCCTTGAGAGCAGACTTAAATGTGGTGATCGGGTTTGAATATGTCTGCTCCCTGAACCTGACATTACATTTTCTAAGGCGTTTTTTTTTTCGTTGTTCGACACTGCTTTTCGCGATAGTATTGTTCATTTCTGTATCTGTTTTTACAACAATTGTAACAAATTTTAAATTATTAACTGTCTTTTCGGCATATTTTAATCTTTTTTCATTAACTCTCCTTCGTTTTTGAGCTGTCATGTTTTTTCTCTGCTCTTTCTTTTTGTCTCGCAAATACTCCCTCTGGTCTTTAACCTTTTGTCTCGTTTTTTGTTGTACCAAGGCATCCTCTTGTTGCTTTTTTCTTTTCTCTGAATTTTTGTACCCGAACTTTGGTCTTCTCACGCTGCCTCTCCCTGTGCTGGTCGCCTAACTTTGCCCTATATCTTTCAGCTTCTGATGCTAGATATGCTTTGTATGTGTCTGGATTTTCCTTTAACCTGTCTCTATATTCTTTCATTTTCTGTTTGGAAGATTTTTTCTCTAACTTCACTGTCGTTGTTTCATTTTGTATCGGTGTTGCTTTGTTCTTTTCCCTTCGACTGGACCTCAGCTTTACTTTCAGCATTGCTCTGAAATTTGTAAAAGCCCTTAGGAATTGAATCTACGTGAAACGATCGTCACCTTTATTATTTTGATTAAATAAAGCACGGTTTATTATAATTGAACATGTAGAACTAAAGACGATGACATTTGTGTTGTTGAATTAAAAACGCGAATGGAAATGATTGGTTAATGTAAGAAAAAAATCATCAATACGATTGTATGATATTCACATCACTATCGTTTCAAACGAAATTTTTGCTTGGCGTCTCTTGTAACGATCATAAGTTTGCCTTCGTGTCAAATGTAACGATCTTTAAAACTTTAAGATGTCTTTCTGTAACGAGCGTTACCAAAAGTAAATTTAAAAATAATCTTATCATTTAAAACAAAAAATAATATCTTGTTTCAATATTTTATAAAAAGTTATACAAATAGAAATTGTTCGCTTAATTGTATTAGTTTATTGATTAAAGATAAGACATGATTAAATTACGATCGTTACATATTTTTTATTTCTGGTTTCCAGATGTTACGATCGTGTAAATTTGTGAGTGTCTTTCTGTAACGAGCGAACATAATAGGTACTTATTGACATTCTAACCTTTTCTAACTTGAAATAATTATGTGTAACACAACCTTACATAACGCAATGTAATTCTATAGATATAATGAAGCCTTGAACTCGTTTGAACTATTAAAACAGCTGACAGTATAACGATCGTTACAAATTTCCAAAAGAATTTGCTTCCTGGTTTCCATGTGTAACGAGCGTAAACTTATTTGTGTCCAATATGCTGTATCAATACAATATTATTAATACATATCATCTTTATCTGGTTAACTTGTTTATATCTTTTTTAAAAAGCAGTTAAACTCAAAAATTTAAAAAGAATAAAATGAAACCAGAACCATATAAACAAATTATATAAAAAAATAAACAAATCTGTTTTTGTCAGTTTTTGATTGATGGTTATTAATTTATGTATGGTATGATACTTTGATGGGGTTATAAGTTAATAATTGACAATATAATATGATCTTCTGCTCATGAAATGTACAAAATAACAGTGTTATGGGTATTTTTATAATTTGTTTTAGTAAGAATCTTCTCATACAGTTAATCTTAAACATCACCAAAACAACCCAGCCATTTCAAACTTTATGTCATTTATAAAAGAATGCATTTATTAAATGTATATTTATCTAAGTTATAATAGATTAATTATTTTATTTATTTTATTTCAGGACACATACAATTTCTGTTTTCCTCCATAAGTGCAAGGAGTGTTGGAACATTATCTCACATTCGCAACACCTATGGCCACATTAATGTGAAAGCTGATGTTCAACACTCCTTCAATAAGGCTACTGAATTACTGAGATTTGCCACCACAAGTTATGTGCTTGCTAGTGCGTTATCTTTTATGAAATGTAAAAAATACACAGACTTGCAAGAAGACTTGCCTACTGACCAAGCACAGCTTGAATTTTTTTTCATGATGTTGCATGTCATGTTGTTGATATGTGCTACAAACCACCTAACACAGCACCTGTCATCAACGCCAGCACATCAAACAGAGTCATATAAATACTGTGTATGCAAAGTTGACAATGATGAAGGGATGATAAGTTGTGACAATAAAAAATGGTACAAAGGAAAGTGGTTTCATTTCTCCTGCATTGGTATTTCTGAACAGGAAGCAGAAGATCTATAAGATAACGAAATAATGTGGTTCTGTTGTGAGGGATGCCGTACATCAAAGAAGATTATAACAGAAAGTAATAATGATTCCGTCTTTGAATATTCCTGTATGCTTCTTTATAGGAGATTGCACACCATAATGCAATAAGAAAAAATAATGGATTGAAGCCTATCGATTATTGGAAAAATGATTTGTTTCAATTTTATGAACTACATCACACTAAATATTTTTGATGTGCACATCAGCTGATAACGGATGTGAGTGGAAGTGTATCCAAGAGATTAGGCCATCGGTTGGTGTGGAACAGAACCGTAAACATGAAAGGGGACAATAATTTCAACATTGAGATGGACCTTCAAATGGAATTCTTCAATAGAGAATTTAAAGGTAATACATGTATGATAAATAAGTTTATGTTTATTATATTATGAATAACCATATAAAACAGCTTTATACAAATACAAAGATAACAACAAAATATGTGAATAATATGTGAAAACTTGAATTAAATAACTTAGCTACACGTAGTAACAGTAACTCTTATGTAAATTAATTGCATGATAACTGCACATTGTCATTAAAAATAATTCAAAATTGTTGCCTGTTATTAACACCGATTTATTCAGTACATGTATTTTTCTAAATCATCATACATATAAGAAGATATGATAGGATTGTCAATGAGACAACCTTGCATTCAAGTCACAATTTGTAAAAAGTATCAATTTAATATATATTTCAAATTATGGCCTTCAACACATATTTAATATATAACAACTCATTTAAAAAACACAAGGTTTCAAGACTTTTGGGATAAGAATGTAAGTACATGCACAAAACCTTATTTATTAATAATTATAGTCAATTGATAAAGTAACAAATACTTCTTTTTTTTGATAAATTTGAAAATTTTATAATCTATGTTAGACATGATTGAATTTATGGAGTGCTGACCAAGTGTTGTTACTTTGTAGCCGATCCATCATCCAAGATGGCCGCCAGCGGGGGACTTAGTTTAACATAGGACCCTATGGGAAATGCATACAAATGACTTCTTCTAGAGAACCACTAAATGGAATGAAACCAAACATAGCATGAATGTTCCTTATGGAGTGCTGACCAAGTGTTGTTACTTTGTAGCCAATCCATCATCCAAGATGGCCGCCAGCGGGGGACTTAGTTTAACATAGGACCCTATGGGAAATGCATACAAATGACTTCTTTTAGAGAACCACTGAATGGAATAAAATCAAACATGACATGAATGTTCCTAATGTGGTGCTGACCAAGTGTTGTTACTTTGTAGCCGATCCATTATCCAAGATGGCCGCCAGCGGGGGACTTAGTTTAACATAGGACCCTATGGGAAATGCATACAAATGACTTCTTTTAGAGAACCACTGAATGGAATGAAACCAAACATGGCATGAATGTTCCTTATGAGGTGCTGACCATGTGTTGTTTCTTTGTAGCCCATCCATCATCCAAGATGGCCGCCAGCATGGGACTTAGTTTAACATAGGACCCTATGGGAAATGCATACAAATGACTTCTTTTAGAGAACCACTGAATGGAATGAAATCAAACATGGCATGAATGTTCCTAATGTGGTGCTGACCAAGTGTTGTTACTTTGTAGCCGATCCATTATCCAAGATGGCCGCCAGCAGGGACTTAGTTTAACATAGGACCCTATTGGAAATGCATATACAAATGACTTCTTTTAGAGAACCACTGAATGGAATAAAACTAAACATTGCATGAATGTTCCTTATGAGGTGCTGACCAAGTGTTGTTACTTTGTAGCAGATCCATCATCCAAGATGGCCGCCAGCAGGGGACTAATTAGTTTAACATAGGACCCTATGGGAAATGCATACAAATGATCGACTTCTTTTAGAGAACCACTGAATGGAATAAAACTAAACATTGCATGAATGTTCCTTATGAGGTGCTGACCAAGTGTTGTTACTTTGTAGCCGATCCGCCATCCAAGATGGCCGCCAGTGGGGGACTTTTGAATGAAATTAAACATGTTCCTTTCCTTATTAATGAGGTTGTTTCGTCACTTTTAGCCAAATTATATATTTTTTCATATGATTTCAAAAACCCAAGTAGAATCAGGTGAGCGATACAGGCTCTTGAGAGCCTCTAGTATTTTTTAGTAAATTCTAACCTTTTCTAATAATTCATTCTGATATAACATTATATCGACCATATTCTAAAGATAGTTGTATAGAAAAATATTACCAAACCTGTCAACGGTTTTAATCACGATTTTTTGAAAATTTCACTGCAAATTTGACAACTTTTTCGATAATTGTAAAATTTATAATATGTAATGACAATTGTATCTGAAGTAAACTTGAACCAACTTAATTTCTTTTAACAATTTATATTTTTTAGTAAATTCTACCCCTTTTTGATAATTCATTCTGATATGACATTATATCGACCATATTCTAAAGACCTTTTATAGTGGCATAGCACATTCATTGTAACTTGACCTAGACTATAACGGAGATTATACTTGGTTTCATAATTAAGAATTGAATGCTTCTTTTTGTAAATTTATTGGGTGGTAAAAGCGTTTACCGAAGTACATTTTGTATGAAGCGCGGAAGCGCTTCATTCTAAAAATGTACGCATGGTCAACGCTTTTACAACCCTATAAAGTTTCAAAAAGAAGTATTCAATACTTATAATTACATTTTTTTAGCTAAAATCATGAAAACACGATTTTTATCCAGTTTTATTTAATTAACCTGTGCACTTTTTTATGGGACCTCGTGTCATCATGCATGATAAATGTTATTGTCTGATGTAATTGTTTACGGAATAACATGTTAGCCAATCAGAATAACGTATTATAATGAAACTTACATCTAATGTAAATATTTCAATATGAACAATATATAATTTGAATTAACAAACTTTTTTCAAAATTGATTATTGATATTCATATCCGTTATGAAAATACAAAGAAATATAGGAATTTATAATCTAATATATTTTTTTTATATTTTTACCTGTGATTACCTGTAAAATGAATGCGCGCAAATGTAATCGAAAGCTATGCGCAAACGTAAAACATTTTAATCCCCAAATGCGCGCAAACATAGTGCGCCAAATTTTCGAGTTGACCTCTATAGTCATGTGATGACCATATAAGCGATGTAAACCTAAATAAAGTTAGATAATAAATTAAGCGAACTCGTGCTGTTGGATGATACTAGGTCTATTTAATATCATTTTTAAAATGAAAAATAAATGTTTATCATTGTTTTTACGTGTATAAAAAGGAATGTTTGTCACGTTTGTAGAACGAATCTGTCAATCAAATGATTTACCAAAAATGCATTGTTTCACTTCCAATGTTAACATTCTTTTCCTTTAACATTTGTTTAAATAACTTAACATATATACAATTCACATGAATACAGATTCAATGAGGTTGCTTAATTCACTTGCAAGTGAATAATTTAAAACCATTTTTTTTGGATTATTATGACAAACTTGAATAATACCGGCTGCTAGAAGGTAATTGTTTTCACTTTTTGAATTGCATGCACTACAACTATGGACAGGATATTAAAAGAATTTGAGTTAGGGTTCAACCTTAACTACAATTTTATTAGACTCATCAGAAACTACATTACTTAAAACTACCATGAGAATAGATACTTTATTTTAAAGTTCAGTGAGCCCTAAAATTGAGTTCAAAACTTTTACTTCGCACGAATACTTGATGGAAACAAATATTCATTACATAAACTTTAATTGACACTTACATTCAAAACATTTGTATCTTCTTTGGTGGATGGAGAGGCATATTTGTTGGCTGCAACTATCGATTCCAGAGGTATATCTCTTGGTTTTACAAATATAGACTTGTTGACATTACTTCTTTTAAATGCAGTTGGTTTTTCTAGTAGATGCAACATATTTTGTCGAGGCTGTGTTGGGTTACACTGGTTGCTGTCGTTGTTCATTAACGATGCTTGGTTCCACTGGTAGCTGTAGTGGTTTCTTTGCTGGTGGGGTTCCATTGGTTTAGATTCAGGTATCTTTGAGGGTTGAAGTGGTCCCATTGATGTGGTATCTGTAATTCCTGTCGATGTTGATGTGGAAAAGTTGGATAACCTTGAAAGTTGTAGCCATTGGGAGATAAATGATAACCCTGATCGGTAGGTTGCCTTGCCTGCGGATTTACCAAAGAAGGAAGTGGCTCTGCAAAACAAATGTCATCATAAGATATGTGGTTGATCAAAACAAAGTTTAAGAATCTGCAATTTTTTTAGACATTTTTTTTCAGTTTACAATCTTAGATACTTGGCCAAACTTACAAAACACGAATGTATCCCCAGTACATTGAGGCCTCACTGGTACTATCATTTTCTATGTTCAGTGGACCTTGCAGTTGGAGTAAAACCTCTAATTTAAAATTAAAACTAGAAAGGACCATCCCCGTGCGTTCCTAACTCCAAGCCGCAGTTACTCTTAGTTTAAACGGTCTTGTATTCTGTCTTCTGACCCATTTCTCTCAGAACTGTCCTGAAAGTTGTAAGTTTCTTGATTCTTACGACTGATCATTTTCTATGTAAATACTTATCAATTCGTATTCCTTCAGTTTTCAATTTTGTTTGCTTTTGTTCTTCATAATTTTAGATTTTTTATCACAAATGTTTGTTTGAACAATGACAATGCCAGGGTGCGGGCCTCTTGTTACTTTTCGTTGCACTGATTTGAGTGTTATGTCCCGAAGTGCTTACCCTTTCTTAAGAAGTCCTTGAACCTTGTTAATTGTGACGACATTGTTATCTTTTTTATGTCTGGTCGTATTTAAGATTTCTAATGACAAATTTATTTCCGTTGATACTTTCAGTTTTTACATGTAAAATTTTACAGATACTAACATCTCCAAAAGAAATTATAGTTTCCGCACATATGGTTATTTATTACTGCTAAATTTATCATGGAATCGTGTGTTTCTGTAATTTTAACGAACAATACGTGGACGCTCCTCAGCACATGCATTAGAGTAAAATTATGTGCTTTATGCCACCCGCGTTAGCTTTTGAAACATCCTCTTTGTACAACAGATATCTTAATTTAGCATCCTTATCTTGAAACGGGCCAGTATTTGCGGATTGGAATTAAGTCGGAGCCGTCAGTGTTCAGTGCCTTCCCTTGATGCAAAATGTAAACCATGTAGATAAAGCAATGTATAAGTTGTTGGGAATTATCCACGCCAAGGATAGCCTTATCATTAATGACGTTTCTTCATCTACCAATAGCACATCAGCCTGCTTGCGCGTATTTGCACAAAAACCTTTAATTGCTCTTTGTTTCATGACAGCATGTAACACTTGTCTAGCCCTAAGAAATCTTCTCCCGTAATCAAACCAAATGGCATATAAAATAGAGGGTCAGTGAACTCGTTTTCAAGTTAAATAAGTTTAAATGATAAAATGCAGTCAAAAACTTAATCTTTTCCCGATAGTCATAGTTTGACGTGGTGAAAATAGCAATTTACGATAGCAACGTCATAACCTCCCCTGTAACTGTATGCCTTTAACCTGTTGCCACATATTGCAATAATTAACAAAGTTTAATTAATATCAATTAAAAAAATTTGGACCTGAATTTTATTTGTCTTGTACATCCTTCATCGGCAATGGCCCATAAAAGTTGTGTCTAACCCTTTTGTCGTTTTTGTCAACAATAAAATATGTTAAAACTTTCGGCTCATTTGTTTAGAAGTTAAGCTTACAAAACATGTGGATAGACGTGCAAAAGTTATAAATATAAATAATTATTATACATCTACCTTTGTAACTGTACTGCTGTAAGTTTCTAGGACAGCTGCATTTCAATAATGTCTGATGGCTTTATGTAAGCAACTTCTTTACCATAATTTAGGCAAACCTTTTGATAATATTATTTGTAGAAAAGATCAGTGTGTTATTACTAGATGTCGTATTGGTCATACTAGAATAACACACGAGTATCTTTTAAAAAATGAAGATGAACCACAATGTGTTCCTTGCAACTGCAAGTATACTATTAAACATGTTTTAATTAATTGTATTGACTCTGCTGATATTCGTAAGAAGCATTTCAATGTCAATAATATGTATGATTTATTTAATAATGTTCCATTTACAAATATTGTCGCTTTTTTAAAAGAAATTGGAATTTATTATAAAATATAAAAATGTTATTATATTTAAATCGATTTTAATTTTTATCACGTTATTTTACTGTTGATTTTTATTTGTATATACTCAATTTGCTTTAGTCAAGAATTTTAGTATATGGAAGGACTTTTTGTCTTATTTTAAAAATATGCTTTACATTGTAAAGATATTCGAATTAGCTCTCACCGCGATATAGCCTTTTTGTGCTGATGCGGCGTAAAGCAACCAACAATCAATCAATCAATCAATCAATCAACCTTTACCATAATTAGAAGACTGTAAATAATATATAATTTTCATTTAATTCTACAAAATTGAATATATATACAATGCATCTATGCAATATTAGGTAGACTTAAAAACTGGCTGTTATCCTTGACCCCATGTGTTTTATACAACAAATCTTATACAAATATCCAAAGGATCATTCACAACAAATCTTATACAAATACCCAAAGGATCATTCAGCTAAAGTTTGGATGTCATTGGCTCATTAGTTTAAGAGTAGATGATTTTTTAAGTCAACGATGAAAAATAGTGTATTTAACACACATACTTTTTTGGTTCGTCCTAGGCCAAAAGTTTCATTTTAAACCTTTCAATGTTCTATTTTCAGCCATGGGGCAGGTTTTTGCCCAAAAAAAATAAAAATAAAACCATACACGTTATACTAGATACCTTGATTATCATTCAGCTTGAGATAAGTTGAAATTGGATCAGTGTTTAAGAAGTTCTATAAAATTAGTTTACATTATTTGAAAGACATATGCCAAATGATGGCATGAGCGCACATTTTAGAAAAGGTGAGCTAAACATTTTTTTTTATTTAAATCATTCATAAAAGAAAGAAAACAAACGAATCGATGAAAATTATCACATTGCTGAATAATAAGAAAAACATAGCATTCAAATGCAACAGTTTCCTCTTAAAGTACATCAAAATATAAATGATATGTTTCACACTGGTATAAAAGAGGGACGAAAGATACCAAAGGGACAATCAAACTCGTAAATCTAAAACAAACTGACAACGCCATGGCTAAAAATGAAAAAGACAAACAGAAAAACAATAGTACACGTGACACAACATAGAAAACTAAAGAATAAACAACACGAACCCCACCAAAAACTAGGGGTGATCTCAGGTGCTCCAGAAGGGTAAGCAGATCCTGATCCACATGCGGCACCGTCGTGTTGCTTATGTTATTACAAATCCGGTAAATAGTATAATTCGGTAGGTCAAATTCATGATAAGTCTGCTACATTCCAATGAAGAAGCATAAGTAATTGTCTTAATTTATAAATTACTTCTGAGAGAATAGGTATAGTTTAGGGTTGAACCCAAGTTGAAATTATTGACTACAGTCATTTTATTTCATTTGTTTTAGACGGGGATTGCTTACATTGTAACTATTGAAATATGTTTGCAATTGTTTGTGTTCATTTATATGAAAGGGCATGCTACTTTACATAAATTGACTTTTTTGGTGTCGTTTTTTCAATTGGTTGGTTATTTTTTGTTGTTATTGTAGTACAGTGTGTACATAAAGTTTTCATCCTCCTTATATAGTTAACCAACATTTAAGGAAAATCATTTTAAAGTGTTAAAATATTTGTCTTTTTTAAGGAGACAATAGGAAAAATAATGAAATCAAAATAAGAATTTGAAAATAACCATAATATACCGACTACAACCTTGACAAACACATATGGTTTGCAATCTTACAATTAATGAGAGATAATATTTTGGATTGTCTCTCTTTGATTGTTGAAATTTAGTTTGAGTGGGTATAAATTTGTTAGGTTTGTCTCCATTTACCCTTCTCTTTGGAAACAGAAAATCCAAAACTTGTTTTTATTTATAAAAATCAGAAAACATATCATAAGATTACAATCATAATTTTTGTGACTCTTGCTTTTTAGCTCACCTGACCAAAAGCTTTTCTCATCACTTGGCGTCCGTCGTCGTCCTCGGTGAACTTTTACAAAAATCTCCTCTGAAACTATATTGCAAATTTAACCAAACTTGGCCACAATCATCATTGATGTATCTAGTTTTAAAATTACCAATTTCAGATAACACCAAATAAAATTATCAAAAAAGTTGTCAAAATTACAGTAGCATATATGACAAATTACCTCAATACACTGATGGCATGGTTCCTGTCAAAATTTCTGTCCCTATCCAAGATACCCTTATTTTCCAGTGGCAGCCCAAATTTTCCCGACCATCATCCAAGATGGCCTCCATCATATAACCTTCCTATTGTATTTATTGTGAACTTGTTCTCGTCCTGAATATGCATGAAATATTTGCCACTTGAAGTTAAGCAACCAATAATCAATCAATTAATGCATTTCGTTCTGGTTATTAAAATAACAGTATCAATTCAATTGCTTCCATCATGACAAAAAAGGGTCTTTGTGAAATTATTATAAAGGTTGTAATACATGTCAACACTAAAAAAAAATGAAATTCGAATTTGGTCTAGAATTTGTCATTTGTATTTAATCAATATCGTCAAGCATGAAAGAAACTGATTTGCCATACTGAAAGATGGACAGAGTTCTAACCTATAGACGTAGTCAGTATGTAAGACTCACCAATAACCATGGTAACCCCAAGGGGGACTGGTGTAGAGAAATATGGTCACTTGGTCTTCTCCCGACCGGCAGTAAAACGCTTGCCGATGTGTGGCGTCCGTTTGGCTGTGCGGGATGTATCAAGTTCGCAGTCACGTCCGGTCAGATGGAGGACGGTAAATCCGATGCCTCGTGTAAAGAGAGTGCCACCTTGCAACAACTCTTTGAGGGGTCCGTAGGTGGCCTGTTATAAGGCAAAATTTCTGTCCCTATCCAATAAACCCTCTTTTTCCGGTGGCATTCCAAATTTCCCCCAACATCATCCCAGATGGCCTTTATTGTAACAACCTACCTATTGTGAACTTGTTCTCGTTAATTGGAAATTAAGGGCGGTATTAATGAATTTGTCGTGAGGACAGTTTTGGTTATACAGTTCAAAATAGTTATCAAAAGTACCAGGATTATAATTTTATACGCCAGACGCGCGTTTCGTCTACATAAGACTCATCAGTGACGCTCAGATCGAAATAGTTAAAAAGCCAAATAAATACAAAGTTGAAGAGTATTGAGGATCCCAAAGTCATGATAACGCGTGAATATATAAGATACATTAACGCAAAATGTTGTATTATTTTAGGAATAGCTATATATTAGCAGTTACAACTATTCATGAAAATTTTAATTATTGTTTTGATTTATGCATTTTTGCTTTATAAATTTTATAGATCATGCTTCTTATTTTTTGTTTTCTCTTATTTTTGAGATTTAAAGATAAGACGTGGCACGGTACTTGTATATCCCAAATTCTTGTATTTGGTCTTGATGTTATATTTGTTATTCTCGTGGGATTGTGTCTGATGCTGGGTTCGATTCTGTATGTGTTACGTTTCGGTGTTCTTTTATATTTAATGGTTTTCAGTCCATGGATTTATGAGTTTTGAACAGCGGTATACTACCGTTGCCTTTATTTATTATAATACCATATAATGTTCCAACATGACCATCGCACTTCAGCGAATGGACCATCGCACTTCAGCGAATGGACCATCGCACTTCAGCGAATGAACAATCGCAATTCAGCGTCCCATCGCATCTCCGAGTTATATATATATATATATAGACCATCGCACTTCCGAGTCCTACATACATATGAACATTATATATACAAGAGTGCACACACTGAAATGTATCGCCTTCTTTACTAATCCTTGATACTATCTTGATAGACCAAAATATAAAGCTTTATTACAGCTGTCACATAAACTCAACATTAACCAAGAAAAGGAAACATTGATCAATCAACCATGAAAATGAGATCAATGTCAGATGAACCATGCCAGGCAAACATGTACAGCTAACAATTCTTCAATACAACAAATATAGTTGACTTATTGCTTATAAATAAAGAAAAAAATAACAGACCAAAACACAGAAACACTTAAAACTTAGCAATTGACCGTGAAAATTAGGTCAAAGTCAATTAAAACCAGCGTAACCGACATAAAGATCATAAAATATGTCCATACACCAAATATAGCAAATCCGGTCTGACGTTTATATTTGGCAGACTTATAGACCTTGCAAGGAATTGTCCAACTTTTTTTTATTATTATATTGTTTACTATACTTTTTCTATTAGCTTATATAATTTTATCTTTGAACTCATTTTGGAATAATTAGGGTATTTTTCAACCGCTGCATTCCATGATTCTTCCCCAGTTTGTTCTGTGGAAATTCTCTCTAATGCTTGTTCTTTTTTTATTGAGTAACTTCCAGCTGTTTTCTGTAGGCTTTTGTTGTCTACTGCCATATGAAGAAAATTGGCACATGTAACATTGGATTTGCCTGCAGAAATCGAAATAGCTGTGAAAAAAAAAATGAATGTTAATTACTATAGTCCGGCGGCTACAAGCATATTTCAGACGAATTGTGCACATCCTGCTACAAGCATGAAATTTGGCAGATCTTCTTCAACTATTACTCTTTTATTTCAGATAGGGAGGCATGTGAAACCAGATGCTCCGCAGGGCGTAGCTTTATACGACCGCAGAGGTTGAACCCTGAATGGTTGGGGCAAATATGGACACAACATTCAAGCTGGATTCAGCTCTAAATTTGGATTGTGATTAAATAGTTGACACAGCATAGGTTTCTGACACAGAATGAATATGTTCTAATGAACTTAAAATTTTGGTTTTCTCTTACAGCAATTCACAATGCTGTTGATTGATTGATTGGTTGTTGGTTGCTTAACGTCCAGTGGCAAATATTTCATGCATATTCAGGACGAGAACAAGTTCACAATAAATACAATAGGTAGGTTGTTGTAATAGAGGCCATCTAGGATGATGGTCGGGGAAATTTGGACTGCCACTGGAAAATGAGGGTATATTGGATAGGGACAGAAATTTTGCCTTGCAACAGGTCACCTACGGACCCCTCAAGAGTTGTTGCAAGGGTTCTTAACGTGCAGAGAGCGTGGCACTCTCTTTACACGAGGCATCGGATTTAACGTCCCCTTCTGACGGACGTGACTGCGAACTTGATACATCCCGCACAGCCAAACGGACGCCCCACTTCGGCAAGCGTTTTACTGCCGGTCGGGAGAAGACCAAGCGACCATATTTCTATACCCCAGTCACCCTTGGGGTGCAATGCTGTTGAATATTAATCCTCTCAAAAAAATGTTTGAAGAAATTTTCTTTTTATTTATGAAATTTCAAAAGAGAAAATTTAACCCTTTTTTTTTAATCACATCCCCCTTTCCCTTATTCCAAAACTAATCTCAATTAAAATTTCTAATGGAGTTTGCAACAATAACTACTCATTTAAATACATCATAAAATATTAAGATGTAAAAAAACTGCTTGTTATCACTGAATGGTAAAGATTATTTTAATTTATCAGTTGGTAGTAAAAAGTGAATATACATTGTATATTGTATATAACAAAGATTTAAGTTGATTTTGGACAAAGAAAGATAACTCCAATTAAAAGAAATTCTTGCAATTGCACAATATTGTGCAATTAGATATTTCTTGCTTACTATTCTGGACAAAGAAAGATAACTCTAATTAAATTTTTTTTTGCTATTTCACAATATTGTGTAATTAGATATTTCTTGCCATTGCGCAATACTGTGCAATTGAAAAGACTTGCTATTGCACAATACTTGATATAATAATTTTAGATCCTGATTTGGACCAACTTGAAAACTGGGCCCATAATCAAAAATCTAAGTACATGTTTGGATTCAGCATATCAAAGAACCCCAAGATTTCAATTTTTGTTAAAAACAAACTAAGTTTAATTTTGGACCCTTTGGACTTTAATGTAGACCAATTTGAAAACAAGACCAAAAATGAAGAATCTACATACAGTTAGATCTGGCATATCAAAGAACCCCATTTATTCAATTTTGGACCCCGATTTGGACCAACTTGAAAACTGGGCCAATAATCAAGAATCTAAGTACATTTTAAGATTCAGCATATCAAAAACCCAACCAATTCATTTTTTGTCAAAATCAAAGTAAGTTTAATTTTGGACCCTTTGGACCTTAATATAGACCAATTTGAAAACGGGACCAAAAGTAAAAAATCTACATACACAGTTAGATTCGGCATATCAAAGAACCCCAATTATTCAATTTTGATGAAATCAAACAAAGTTTAATTTTGGACCCTTTGGGCCCCTTATTCCTAAACTGTTGGGACCAAAACTCCAAAAAATCAATACCAATCTTCCTTTTATGGTCATAAACCTTGTGTTTAAATTTCATAGATTTCTATTTACTTATACTAACGTTATGGTGCAAAAACCAAGAAAAATGCTTTTTTGGGTCCTTTTTTGGCCCCTAATTCCTAAACTGTTTGGACCTCAACTCCCAAAATCAATACCAACCTTCCCTTTGTGGTTATACATTGATTGATTGTTGGTTGCTTAACGTCCAGTGGCAAATATTTCATGCATATTCAGGACGAGAACAAGTTCACAATAAATACAATAGGTAGGTTGATACAATAGAGGCCATTCAGGGATTATGGTCGGAGAAATTTTTACTGCCACCGGAAAAGGAGGGTATATGGAGAGGGTATATGGATAGGGACAGAAATTTTGCCTTGCAACAGGCCACCTACGGACCCCTCAAAGAGTTGCTGCAAGGGTTCTTAACGTGCAAGGAGCGTGGCACTCCCTTTACACGAGGCATCGGATTTAACGTCCCCCTTCTGACCGGACGTGACTGCGAACTTGATACATCCCGCACAGCCAAACGGACGCCCCACTTCGGAAAGCGTTTTACTGCCGGTCGGGAGAAGACCAAGTGACCATACTTCTATACCCCAGTCACCCTTGGGGATTTGTGGTCATACACATTGTGTTTAAATTTCATTGATTTCTATTTACTTAAACTAAAGTTATTGTGCGAAAACCAAGAATAATGCTTATTTGGGCCCTTTTTTGGCCCCTAATTCCTAAAATGTTGAAACCAAAACTCCCAAAATCAATCCCAACCTTTCTTTTGTCGTCATAAACCTTGTGTCAAAATTTCATAGATTTCTATTAACTTAAACTACATTTATAGTGCGAAAACCAAGAAAATGCTAATTTGGGCCCCTTTTGGCCCCTAATTCCTAAAATGTTGGGACCAAAACTCCCAAAATCAATACCAACCTTTCTTTTGCGGACATTAACCTTGTGTTAAAATGTCTTAGATTTCTATTCACTTTTACTAAAGTTAGAGTGCGAAAACTAAAAGTATTCGGACGCGGACGCCGACGACGACGCCAACGTGAAAGCAATATACGACGACAAATTTTTCAAATTTTGCGGTCGTATAAAAATGTCTCACTTTCGGTGAAATTCAAAATGGCGGACGTCATACTTAAATCAGCCCAATATCGAAGGCTGGTGTGTAAAAATGTGTTTTTATCATGCTACTATCATAATATTTGGTACAAACCTTTGCTTTTTACTACGTTTGCATAAATTAAATAGATAAGATATCTTCCGAAACCCTACTTCCGGTTAAAATCCAACATAGCGGACAATGGACTTAAATAAGCTTATTTTTAGGGAGGCTAATTGAAATGTGTTTTAACGTATTGCTTCTATTTTTGCATTGTGCAGGAACCTTTCTTTGGTGCTTCTGATTGATACAATGTATAAGACATGTGTCCTAAAAACCCTCACTTCCGGTAATATCCAAAATGGCGGACATATAAAAATCAATTTAATATTCAAAATGATTTTTTTATGCTGGTCATTAAACTTTTGGCTATAAGTTATCCCCAAAACCACTTATTCTATCATGTTGTAAATGTTTAAATATAAAGTTGACACTTTCGATAAAAACATGACGTAAATTAAAGATGAGTCCTCAATCCATTTCTTCGATGTAGAGTTTTTGATAGATAAGTTAAAACAAAATAAAATCACTATAGTACTAAAACATATTTAAAATTATTATCATTTGGCCAAGAATACATGTATATTCACAGTCACCACCATATGCACACAAGGCAGTGCACGCAAGGCCCTATTTTCTACATTTACAAATACCGCGGCATCCTTTCTTACAAGCCTCTGACAAAACGATTATGCCTCAACAAGATTTTTTTTTTAAAGTTATCCTCTTTGAACCCGCCTGGAGTGGGTAGCATAAGAATCAATCCTAAGCTCGTCTCCCTAAACACCTACCTACATTGTAAGTATATTGCATGATATACATGCTGGAAAAGACTAGACCAAGTTGAGAGAATAACCTCAAAAAGCCTTCCATTTTGCGCAAATAGTTATTTTCTTGCTTCGTTAACCATGTTATACCCATCTGTTCAGTTTGTGCTATCTTACAGTAAAACCCCGGTGATTTAGTCCGATTAATCATCATTCTTTATGTTAAAGTAACATCTGCAAATGCAAACAATGTCTCCCACATAGTCTCCCCCCCCCCCCCCCCCCCCTAATCCCCCTATCAAGCAAAGAGAGAACCATATCAAAACAGGTAAAGGCATGGATAACAATAAGTGTGTCAGATTACTCATTGCCTAGTGCATTTGAAAGGCCTTTGATAGATATTAATCCAAAGTCTTTTGCTCTCCCAAACACAATCCATAGTTTACCCCTGTCACGGAATAGCGAAACAGTTGTGACAGCATCAGCATAAACGACTGTTCGAATCATGACTCGTTTAAGTTCGGGTTTTATTGCATGGTATTTATTTAGTTTTTTCATCCCTTTTTTATTGTCACAATCCCAATTAATGAACCTGGTTATGGTATGGTGCATTGACAATGTTGGTGAAATGGTCCTTCAGTAGTCCCCTTTCAGAATCAGCACTGCGATCCTTGTTGACCAACCAAGGTGGCCACTAGTACCGTTACTAATAACTTTCAGGTGAAAAAAAAGATATACAAATCCCGTCCTGAAAATGAAATAGATACATCTAGTGTTATAGCATCAATACCACAGATGGAGATGAACCTGGGAGAAAAGTGAACGATAAGTCCGGAAACACAACCAATTGAAAGATGAGAAAATATATAGAGAATTGTAGTCAAAAACTAGGTATTAGTGCCTTAAAGAAAATAGGTTTTGGTGAAGAGCTCAGATATATCTAAAGGGTGGCCAAACTGCCATGGAAAACGCTGAAGTTAATTTAAAAGATGAAGCAAAATAAAAGAAAACTAATGTCTTGACCACCCGTTATTGTCACGTCTTATAAAACTTAGAATTCTTGTTTCCCTTCAATCCATCATTCTATATTTAGTTTCTGGAGAACTGCTCGAGTTCTTTAATTTGGGGCTTTCAATACGTTTCGAAGGTTTGATTTATTAAATTATAATTCATTATTATCTATATCTTAAGACCAAACCAACATGTACAAGTGTACCAGCTAAGATAAATAAATTTATAAATTACATAAGATTACAAGCGACTAATCATTATTTCACAAATGATGCATGCTTTTGTAAGTCTTGTATTATTATTTTATTTTTTTTGTGAAAAAAATACACTGCTTATATAGCAGTTTGACAAACTTAAATTTTGATCATCGAGACGCTAAATATTCCTTTAACAACACAACGTAATTAACACGTTTAGCTGACTTAAGACAGTTATCTCCCTGTAGTGTTAGTTACCACCTTAACTCAATGTTGAATTTCATTTTTTTTAGAAAGATCAACCAATTCCTGTTAAAGAAAAAAATATTGTTCAAACCAGTAAAAAGAAAATGTCCGGCAAGCATTATTATGAAAGAAGTGATTTGCTTACCTGATTTTAAAGTATAATCATATTAAGCGAATGTCTTAGTACTGTTAAATACGCTGCTAAGCGATTTCCCCTTACTGTCATGTGCCATCGTGTTTCTACAGCTTGGTGGAAATGGTAGACAATCAAATGAAGTAAGCCCGCGAAATGTTACGGATTAGTACAAAAAGGGTTATCATTGGTTCCGTAATTGGTCGCATGGAACCGAGAGGCATGACAACCAGCCAGTACAAAAATAAAAGAAAGAAGATGAACAAGCTATTAAAGTCACAGGAAAGTGCGAAAATTAAAGTGTGGGATCACAAGAACTTTCATCAATGTCATTTTAGAGACGGATCCACCTGACAGACAAAGGGAATGAAATATTCTTCTTTAGTACCCGCCATGCTTTGCACAGTGTTTTAAAGGGACTATATATAAATTTGTGTATTTTATTCTAGCAACAACTGACAAAAACACTCTTTTCTAAATTGTTAATCTGATTGTTTACTAGTATAAACACGTTATAAATAGATAATGAAAAGGAATTAAAGCTAAACTTGTTTTGCCTTTTTTGTTACTGTCATCAATAAACACTAACTACTCATTAGAAAAGGGTGTTGTAAAGTATTAAGGACAACATAATGAGGATGTTTGATCTAGGATGATTCAAAAGGTGAAAAACATTCAACATTAATAAGATAGTGTATGAATACCAATGAGACAATGTATTGATTTTGATTGTTTTTCCAAATATTTATAGATTATAGTTGATCATCTCATTTTCGAGCTTGAGCTGGGTTCGAAAGCGAGAAAAGTCATCGAGTTGAGATGACCAATGAATGATGACCTGTTTATCGATAATTTAACAATGACGACATTGTCAATTTCTTAAGCAACGCCAAGATTTAAGGAAAAATGCACTAAATTACGATAATTGTTTTTCTTTCTTGATTTCTAAAATGTAAGTATACACACGATACAGTATTATGAACTTTATCTGAAATGTGCCATTGAAAATCCGAAATGGCAAAGAACGTCTTTAAGTGAATATTACTACAATCGTACAAATAAGTTTCGAAAGTTTTTAGGGAAAAATGACCAATATGAATACATGTCAAATCGATTTTGAACAAAAAGACTTGTTGCAATTTTTAGTAAACGGACACAAGGCATAAATGTACAAATTTGATAGGACAATTTGAAGCCATTTAAGTATCAAGCCACCTAAGAATATTTTTTTCGTACTGTTATTTGATGACATTTATTGAATAAATCTTAGTTACAAAGTTGCTTCATATATTAAACTTCAACCCCCAAGGGTGACTGGGGTATGTAAAATGGTCACTTGGTCTTCTCCCGACCGGCAGTAAAACGCTTGCCGAAGTGGGGCGTCCGTTTGGCTGTGCAGGATGTATCAAGTTCGCAGTCACGTCCGGTCAGAAGGGGGACGTTAAATCCGATGCCTTGTGTAAAGAGAGTGCCACGCCATGCAAACGGTTTAATGTCTAAAAGCAGCACAAACAACATTTTCCAAAGGACCAAAAAAGTGAAAAGTATATTTAAGGATAATGTACCCTTGTGTTGCTTCAATGCTAAAACTAAAAATATGGAAATTTTATAGAAAATCAAATGCCTTTATCCTTGTTATATCATATTTGGCAAATTGATGACATTGCAAGTTTGAACTTGAGCAACAGATTTTAAATCAAAAGAAGCTAAATGTGGTTTAAAACGTAAACCTAACGGAGGAATTTATTTTCATGTTTTGCAAAAATATCTTCATAAATCGGATTAAAACACAGCTGTAGGCAGGATTATCTGAATGGGCTTTTAGTTTGACAGCATATTGAAGTCCAAGCTTCAAACGTCTGTCAGTGAGTGTTCATCAGCCTCTACATACAGACTCTCAACTGGTGAGGTTTTAAATGCGCCAAGACAGAGACGCAAACCTTGGTGATGCACAGCATCGAGAATCTGTATGTAGGACTTCCTTGCAGAGCCATACACTATAGAGCCATAATCTAGTTTAGATCTAACAAGAGATCTATATAAATTGAGTAAAATGTTGCGATCAGCACCCCAGTCAGTGCTGCCGACAACTTTTAAAATATCTAAAGCTTTTAAACATCTCGCTTTTAACATTTTGATATGGGGTAGAAAGGTTAACTTTTTATCGAAAAGTAAACCAAGAAATTTGGTTTCATCAACCATTTTAATTGGGTTGCCGTACAAAGTTAGTTCTGGATCAAGCAAGATGCAATTTTCTTTTTGTTACAAAAATGGATCCCGACCGTTTTTGAAGTGGAAAATTTAAAACCATTTTCCGAGGCCCATTTTTCAATTCTTCCAAGACATAATTGTAATTGTCTTTCAATGTTATTCATATTTTTGCCTCTGTAACATATTAAAAAATCATCAACGTACAATGAACCTTCAATATTACTTTTTAAAACTTCAACAAGGCTGTTATGTTAAGACTAAATAATGTAACAGATAAAATACTGCCCTGAGGGACACCCATCTCTTGATCATACAGATTAGACATGGTCGAATTAACTCTAACATTAAATTGTCTGTTAGAGAGAAAATTAGAAATAAAATTAGGCATATTGCCTTTCAACCCCATATCAAATAGATCTTTTAAAATACCATATTTCCATGCAGTATCATAGGCCTTCTCAAGGTCGAAAAAGACCGACACCACATGTTCATTTTTCTCAAAACCATTACGGACAAATGATTCGAATCGAACAAGATGATCAAGAGTACTGCGACCCTGTCGGAATCCACACTGGATATTGGCTAATAGCCCATTGCATTCCAGGAACCAAACAAGACGATCATTGACCATCCGTTCGAGTGTTTTACAGACACAACTGGTAAGAGCAATTGGTCGATAATTAATAGGATCCGTATGATCTTTACTTGGTTTTGGAATAGGCACGACGGTTGCAAGCTTCCATATTGATGGTAAATCACCAGATTCCCAGATGTTATTCATGAGCTGCAAGAGAGCTTCTAGCGAGGAATCTGGCAAGTGTTTTAAGAGTTGGTAGTGAATATTATCAGGCCCACAAGCTGTATCATGGGCTTTGACAGAGATGTTTTAAGTTCTTCAAGAGAAAATAGTTTATTATAATTTTCACCATTTTTTTATTTAAAGTTTAATTTAATTTTTTCTTTTTGTTTTTCAACTTTTTTAAAGTCTTCCCTGTAGTTATTACAAGAAGAAGACTTTGCAAAAGTTTCACCAAGTTTGTTGGCAATATCCTTTTCAGATGTTAATAAATCATTGCCGTCTTTCAAATGTTTTACAGTGGCTTTAGAATTTTTACCTTTTATTTTATTTACCATATTCCAAACTTTTGTCATCGGAGTGCGAGATGTAATCCCCGAGACAAATTTTTTCCAGGATGTTCGTCGGGCTTGCCTACAAGTCCGCCGTGCCTTAGCGCGAAAAATACGGAAATTACTCAAGTTTTCCGTCGTTGGTTGTTGATTGAACCGTCTTTCAGATTTTTAACGGTTACCTATGGCTTGATCACATGCGTCATCAAACAATGGTTTACTGGGAGTTTTTGGATTTGCCGAGGTCTTTCCTAAACAAGATTATCAGGATTTCAGTTTAAAAGCAGTTGTGCACATACATAATACTGGTAATATATTACTATGTGATTGTAGGTATCCTAGAAAATTTATTTCTAAAGAGAAATATACCAACCAGAATAGTGGAAGTCAATGGAATGATGATATTTTAGCACCTTGTGCCATATTTGCTGAAACCATATACTATGTTGGTGACACTGTCAAATTTTCATTGGGAGAAGACATGTTCATTGGAAAAATTATGACTTTTTTCTAAAGGTAATTTTATAATTCATTTATATTTGTTGTATAATTGGATTCACAATAGATGGTCATCAAAGACTCACTTCGGTGAATAATGAAGAAACACAAGTGTGATCCTGATTTAAAAATGTCACTAATTTTCACTATAAACATAAAAACTTCAGTCACAAGCCTGATCCTCATTAATCACTGGTATTAAAGAGATAATGGCAACTGCAATTACGATAATCCCAATATGGCGACGGTAGATATAGGTAAAATCTTTACACTAATTTTTTTTACATGTAGCATGCTTTTGTCAATAGTTACTCAGCTGCATGGTTTATCTATACCATTACATCATATTTGAAATACATTTTACTGGCGTATACAATTATAATCCTGGTACTTTTGATAACTATTAACTGCAATCAGATTTTTACAATATTTAAATTGAAAATATAAGTGTTTTTTTTTACAGGTGTAGAACATCTGGACATGTTAGCTATGGTTGCAGAAAACAAAGCACTGACTTGAAACTATGCCAAGCTTGTGCTAGAAAATGTAAATTTGCAGCAGCAACTTTCAAAGTTGTATAAAAAGAAAAAGGTGTTATAATAGAAAAATCCTTTTGTTGTGAAAAGTTAAATTCTTACGAGTACCAGTACTACACAGGATTTTCCAAAGATCGGTTTGACGAAATATTAAAATTTATTGTGCCTAGAAAGGGAGAGGACATTATAAAATGGACAAAAGGTATAAGTGGATCTAAGCAAAGACCAACTGCTTTTGATGATGATCAAATTGAGACAAAACTTTGACTTTTCACACATTGCAAATTTCGTCAATTCATCAACACAGGATTGCAGTCATATTTTTAAACTGGATAAATTATATGTTTCACAGACTATGTTCACTTGTCATTTGGCCACAGAGATCAGATCATTGAACATATGCCACCAACTTTTAAACAGGACTTCCCAAATAGTTTGGTCATTATTGATGGTACAGAAGTTAAAATTCAGAAACCCAGTTCATTACATCGTCAAAGTCACTGTTATTCTGATTACAAATCATGCACACTATTAAAAGGTCTTGTGGGTGTTGACCCAAGAGGATCAATAATCTGTTCATCAATGTTATTTGCTGGTTCAATATCTGACAAGGAAATCACCAAGGCGAGTGGATTTTATCGCTTACTGAAGGATTTAATCAGTAGTGGAAAAGTGAATGCAGGGGATGAAGTAATGGCAGACGAAGGTTTTACGATTGAAAAAGAATTGAAAGAAAGTGGTCTGCAACTTAATATACCACCTTTTGCTTCAAGTGGATCGCAGATGAAATCGGCTGGTGTAAACGAGACAATCAAAAGAGCTAAACACCGTGTTCATGTTGAGAGGGCCTTTGCACGTGTGAAACAATTTAAAATTTTATCTGGAAGGATAAATCTATCTTTATTTAGTTCAGTTAATCAAATTGGCGTACATGTTGCTCATAAACAAATTTCATGCCATTCTTGATCCAAGATAAACAATGAAAAAAGCAATTAAAAATAAATTCCTGAACATTTTTATTCATTTTATTTAATTCTTCATTCAATGTAAATACTATAGAGCATGAAAACAGACATACCACATAAATTTAAAATTTGAACATTAATGAACCATGAAAATGAGGTCAGTGTAGGATGATTAATGCCTGACGGTTATTCACACATTTCAACCATTTCCATATATATATATACACAAATTATAACTGAATCAATGGTCATAATGTCAATTTAATGATGATTTAATGATATGGTCATAATATTTGAAAAATACAGCAAATACAAAAAAAAATAATTTGGCACAAGGAACTTTGAAAAAGTGATATTACACCTCACATTTGGACACGCACAACCATTTCATTCTCCAAATATGTATATAGTTGCCCCATTATATTGAAAATGTACTCGTACCTCAGTCAAATCGTACCCAAAGTCAAAACAGTTTAAGTCTGTTATTAGGAGTAAACATCATTTCCTTTGGAAGATGACATTCGAAAATCAAACTGAAGAAAACAATGATATTGAAAAAAAAATTTAAAAAAACAATTGCAGTTTGTTTCTTATTTCAGTGAAAAACAATTGATTATATCTATTGAAAACTTAAGAAAAATCAATCTATCATGAAAATGAATGTTTTTTACAAAAACAAACTTTTTTATATAACATTCTGGGGGGAAAATGTACCCCTCCCCACTAAAGAAAAACCATTAGCAACAACACTTTTCCCTTAAAAATAAAAACAACAATGATAATTTTTATTTGCAACATTAAATTGAGACAACATAAAACCAAAATTAGATTAAGCAAAAGTAACACAAATAAAATTCATGGTTTTGAACTGCTCCACACATGTAACACTTATAACATTTGTATTTTTTTTTTTACAACTCATTTATATTTTCAGCAAATGAGGAATCTCACGATGATGAGATTGAAAATACCAACCAGATGCTGTCACACCTACAAGAGTATCTCTATCTCCAATGATATTGGTTACTAACATCTTGCCTCTAAATTTCACAGTTGGGCTACGAAATATACACTTTACAGTCAATTTAATCATGATTTTATGATAAACAAATGTGTTAAATCTTTGTTTAATTATTATTTTTTTTATTTGGTTATAGATGCAGAGAAATTAAAAGAACCTGGGTAGAGGATCTAAACCAGAATATCAGATTGGATCCAGGAGGACATACGACAGATCTGCTGCTACTGATTGATCCCGAGCAGGTATTTACATATTAAGTCGACAATAAGAAATTGGGGATAGCTTAACTGTATCACTGATAAAGCTCTCTCCTGTTAATTTGCAAATTAACATTTTCCAGCTATGTAAACAGATAGCTGTAACAGAAGAAGCAACATTGATAATCAAAATAAAATTATTCGGAAGTTCGGAATTTAAAAAAAATAAATAAACAGCTGCGAAACGAGCGCATGATACGCAGTTCGTCTTGTGGGAGAAGTCTTTTTTCAGTAATCATACAGTTTCTGAGTTACTGCGAGACATGTGAAATAAAAAATAAAAGTTTCTGAGTTACTGCGAGACATGTGAAATAAAAACTTATTTCATAATATTAAAAAATGTAAAAAACAATTAAAGTTTACTATGATTAATACTTTATTTACTCCAATATTAGGTCAGTAGTTCTGATGTCTTCCAGAAAAAAAGTATGTTAGATGATAATATGTTTTTCCCGGGTGGAAACCACCTAACAACAGCATCTCAGGAAATGTTGGCAGATGAGCAAGTAAATTATTCATAGAGTACAGGTAAGTGATATATTTTGCCACCGCTGTTCAAAACTCGTAAATCTATGGACATATAACAAAATTATATATTGAACTAAAACTTGCATTACATATAAGAGGAGCAAGTTAATGATATATTCAGAGAGTACAGGTTAGTGATATATTTTGCCACCACTTTATTAAGGGGCTAAATAAAGGCAGTAGTATACCGCTGTTCAAAACTCGTAAATCTAGGGACAAATAAATAAATTGGGGTAACAAACTAAAACTCGCATTAAATATAAGAGAACACTGACACAATATTAAAATGTAACACACCCAGAAACGGACTAAGTACAAGACAAAATCCGACGAGAATAACACATAAAACATCAAAACCAAATACATGAACTTAGAATAGAAAAGTACCGTGACACATCTTATAGTAATGTGAATTCACACTCAAATATAAGAGAACACAAACGACACAATGTTAAAATGATACACACACAGAAACGAACTATGATAAAACAATGGTCATTTTTCTGACTTGGTACAGGACATTTTTAAAGATAAAAATGGTTGATTGAACCTGGTTTTATAGCATGCCAAACCTCGCACTTTAATGGCAGTGTTAAATATAGCATTACAATGTCAACATAAAATTACAAGATTACAATACAAATAAATAGGAGAACGTATAAGACAAACAAAATACATGATAAATAGATAACAAAATACATCAGGTTTTAAATTCAACGCGCCTCGTCCACACAAGACTCAATATGACGTAGAAATATAAAAAATCGAAAGTGAAAAAAAAGTACAAAATTGTACAGCACTGAAGAATGAAAGTTGAGTTTGCTGAAGCTTTACTTGTGTGTTAAAAACATGATTTGGATCTTTAAGACTTTACCTTGCTTGGTGCCAATTATATTCCTGTCTTTTCAGTTGATGATTTTTTGGAGTTGATTTCTTTTTATCAAAAATTTGTACTTGTTACCGTAACCCTAAATTTATAAGCTTGGATTTTGTTGTATTCTTTGTTTTATGTTTTGCTTTTAAAAATCTAAATTTCTAATCTTTTTAATTTAGTTGGATTTTAATTTGTTTAGTAGTGTTAAGTTGGAGAAAAGAAAAGAAGACAAAAAAGAAGAAGAAATACAGAGAAGGAAACTGTAAGTTCATCAAGACATGCAAGTTTACTTTCAATTAAAATTGAAACTGCATTTCGATTGGCTCTTAAATGAAATAATCCGTTATTGGGTTTGGAATGAAGATCACTTAAAGTTTCGAATATACACCAACGACAAAACAGTGGTTGAACGAGTTTTACAGTGTTTGTCACTTCATAAATTTATGACATAGTGAATATTTAAAACTAACTGACAACGTGCTATTGTATGTATAGAAAGAACAAGGTAATTATCTTTAAAATGATGCCACTGAATATTAAGAGCAGTAACACTTCTGTTACAGTTTATTTCTTTTTCAAAGGCTCGAGAGCCTCTAGTTCAATTACTCAGTCATATGTTTAACAACAAAACAAAAATACACTTTTCTATTTCAAGGAAAGAATTACCTCACCATTTTTTGGTTTTTTTGTTTCTCGTTTATTTAGTGTCATGAATTGTTTTCCTTTGTTTTTGTTTTTTTAGTTTTGTAAATTATGAAGATTATATTTCTGCTTTTGATTTTAGTACTTTAAAAAACCATACATTGAGTTCTGTTTGTGGTAGAAATCATTTGATACTTTATTTAATCGAATCTTATTTTTCTTTAAAAAAATTCCTGGAATAAAAAAAACAAACATTTCACTCATCTTTTTTTGAATAACTATCTGAACCAGTCTTTGGTGGGGTGGTGATTCTCTTTTTAGAAACTGTATAAGTCTAGAAATTTAAAGAGGGGTTGAGGAAATGTACTTTTTTTAAAACTAACTGATTACGTGCTATTGTATGTAAAGAAAGAAAAAGGCGATTATCTGTAAAATGATAACAGAAAATTAAGAATCTCAACTGTTTATGCTTATTATGTTCAAGTTCCCTGTATTTTTTTAAAAATATTGACAAGATGTATACTAAACAGACAATGACAGAAAATATATGTAGCCAAATGCCGCTGTTTGGTAGCCATTCAACTGTATTTAGTAGCCAATTGACGAATAAATGTAGCCAGTCACCGTTACAAGGTATTCAATTAGTGCAGCAGTTAATGGCTACACATTTGCGGTGAATGGTTTCTTAGTAGCCAAATACCGTTCTTATGTAGCCAATTGTCGATTTTTAAGTAGCCAATTGCCGTTTTTACGTAGCCCATCACCACAATTCGGAGTTTGGAATGTAGTTTGCACAAAGGCTTTTTTGTGTATTAAAGAAAATCTGTTCTATATAACTATTGAAAAATTGAAAGGTAAACATGTTTCCTCTGATATGTTTTGAATAATGAAATCTGTTTTTACATGTTGCTGAAGGTAAAACCGTGGCATCAGGGCCAGTCAATCTTGGAGCAAATCCAGAAATTAACTGTATGTATGCTCAAAAACTATGTAGAAGTGTGTGAAAGGATTCCGCAATTTCCCCCAAAAAAAAAATAAATAAATAACGGGATAGGATTCACGAATTATCAATTTGTTTAATCAGATTTGAAATTCAGGAATACTTTGTATTTTGTAGTATCTTTATTTAGAACTTATCTGCCGTAACGCAGCATCCATTTACTCGCCTGGTTTTTAAGATTTGATGTGAGGACAGTCTAGAATTGAGTTCGAATCTGACTTGAAATTCAGGAAGACTCTGTATTTTGTAATAATTTTATTTAGAATTAAACTGCTGTAATGCAGTATCCATTTAGTCATCAGTGACAAGTTACAAGTCATACCAGTATATCACTGTATACCATTTAATTAAGTTCTTTCCATGTGGTAGATTTTGCGAAAATTATTAAGTCTTATAAAAAGGTGGTTCCTTTCCAATCTAATTCAATAGGATTCACTTGGTGTCCGTCGTCATCGTTAACTTTTACCAAAATCTTCTCTGAAACTACTGGGACAAATTTAACCAAACTTGGTCACGATCATCATTGAGGTGTCTAGTTTAAAGAATGTGTCTTATGACCCCGCCTGCCAACCAAGAGCTCAAAATAAAACATGGGGGTAAAATGCAAGTTTTGTCTATTATTTTGAAAACTGTTATAAATAGAGACAAATGTTCAGATTGTTGAGCTCTACCAATTGTTCATATACGTCATAACTCAGTCGACTCCTTATTAGAGTCGTTGCCCTTTGAGGACCTTTTTTTACCAATTTGTTTGTCGTTTAGCCTTGTATCTTAAAACTTAAAATAGATAGATAGAAATTTAAATAAGCAAAAATGATCAGCAAGACCAGATTTACAGTTAAGACAATATTGAGTAAATTGTCCGACGACACTTTATAGGAGTTGTTGCGTTTTTTTACATTTGCTTCTGATACAGCGAGTCTTATTAGTTGTAGAGTATCTTGAGATATTCATATTATTTGATTTGATAAATAAAATACATTTGTTGGTCAGATATTAACCTCCTTTAGTTTTAAAAAGTTGTTAAAGCATACTGAGTAATGAAAATATTAAATGATCTCACAATTTATAAATGAATTGAATGATTATTATATTTTGTAAATCACTATCACTGTAAATTACACATATACGCTGTCTTTAGTTCATCTGAGGTTTGTTGATCTGATGATGTCCAATTGTTAAAAGTGCGGGATGTAAGTTCCAAAAAAAAATTCCTTGGTAGAGTGTCTGTTATCCGTTGTTACTAACAGTTGATTGAGTCTGTGTTGATGCTTTTGTTCCTGATACTGAAGAGGTATTTTCTTTAATATCTGAATAAGTAACTGTACTTTTGTTGAACATAGCATACGATATGTTTTGAGTTCCAAGCAGATTTGGAGTACGACAGCTATATGTTAACAATTTAGTGTTCTGTTCGTTGTACAATTTCCGTGTCTTGCACTCTATTGGCTTTTTGGTTTTAGATTAAACCCAACCTTCTTTGCACTATGGACAGTGAGTGTTTTATTTTTATGGGGTAGTCTCCGTGGCCATATCTTTTATTATTGATAAAATTAGTGTTTCAAAAGAGGGAAATTTTGTTTGTCATTTTCACTGAATGACACAGGGCTTTAGTTTAAGATAGGTTTATTCCGGCCTTCACTTTTATCGTGATTAAAAATCTGACGATAGCATTATTCAGGTACATTTGTAATGAAGTGACATTTATTTTTTAAGTACGTCACACAGGTAATGGAAAGTAAATTTGTCGTTTACAGTATGAAGAGGTGCAGCTAACGATATCTACATGAAAAAAATAAAAATTGTAGGTAGTGCTCAGAAGATGTGTTTAACTAGCGTCGAGATTACAGCAAATTTGAACTAGTTAGAATCCTTATGAAGTGTGTTTATTATGCACTAGTTAATAATTATAATGTACAGTTTATGTATATGGCAGTGGCGGCTCTAGAAATTTTCATAAGTGGGGGCCCACTGACTGACCTAAGAGGGGGCCCGCTCCAGTCACACTTCAGTGATTCCCTATATAAGCAACCAAAATTTTTCCCAAAAAGGGGGGCCCGGGCCACCCCCCCCTAAATCCGCCTCTGTATGGTATTATAATTCTCTTGTAACTGATGACATAGTGTTGTTTTGTAGGATTTGATAATGTCCCCAATGAAAAAGTGTCCACCGGACATTATTTCCTAGTAAATACGGTCTCGGGACACTATTTGCTTATTTATATGTGTCCTGGACACATTTTTCTATGAAAAACTGTCCTCAGATATGAAAAAGTGTCCCTGACAGTGGACATAATTAAATACTATACTTCAGTGATAAGATGTCCTCCTTTTTGTCCTCCTGGATTTTTTTTATATATATGATTAAATAACATTCATTGCTAAGTTATATTAATAAATTTATTCTAATCTATACCTGCTAATTTTTAATACACTAATTTTGTTACTTTGACGGGAATTACTTGATTATGACATATGAATAAAACAGCATCTAGCTTGTCACAGTGTACCACTAGTTTTTCCACATTTTCTTTTGACTTTTTGTCATAGTACATATAGTACAGTTCATCAAATTTAATTTTAAATTTTTCACATTTCCTTCTTATAGTTCTTCTTTCATTTAGATTTGTATTTTCAGGATATTTCTTATAACTTACATAGTTGTAAATTTCTCTGTATTCCTTTCCATCCATTTTTTATTTTGTTTATAATTATCAATTTTTAATTAAACTTTCTTATTTTATTAAAATTCAAGCATAATAACACATTATAATGACCATTGTATTACTTCCCTTGGAGGACATAATTTGTTAATTATAGTAGGATTTAATAATGTCCTCTATTTCATAACATTCTGTAGTCAAGTGGACACTATTTCATAGATACTGCTATGACAATCTGTCCATTTAGGGGACAATAATCCATGGCAATGGACATTATTGAATACCTAAATTGTAGGAAATAGTGTCCATGTGGACATAATTTCCCAGGACACTATTTTGCCTTACAGTTTCCTGAAATAATAAAAGCATTGAAGGGAATCATTCCCTACTGAGCTGTGTCTGCCTGTTCTTCATCACTAACAACTTTTTGTTAGAGGGAATTTAAGCTTGTTTACAGACAAAATAATCTCATCCTTTTCATTGTACAATCCATCTACAACCACCTTGTGTTCTGACAAAAACTGCAAAATAAAAATTTGGAAAACAATATAACATTAGCAGGACGGATACTTCGTTTGTAAAGCTTTTTACATGTGTTTTTATTTAGTTATGTCAATTATTTTCTTAGGTGATGAGACCCCAAGGGTTACTGGGGTATAGAAATAGGGTCACTTGGTCTTCTCCCGACCGGCAGTAAAACGCTTGCCGAAGTGGGGCGTCCGTTTGGCTGTGCGGGATGTATCAAGTTCGCAGTCACCTCCGGTCTGAAGAGGGACGTTAAATCCGATGCCTCGTGTAAAGAGAGTGCCACGCTCTTTGCACGTTAAGAACCCTTGCAACAACTCTTTGAGGAATCCGTAGGTGGCCTGTTGCAAGGCAAAATTACTGTCTCTATCCAATATACCCTCATTTTCCAGTGGCAGTCCAAATTTCCCCGACCATCATCCTCTATTATGAAAACCTACCTATTGTATTTATTGTTAACTTGTTCTCGTCCTGAATATTCATGAAATATTTGCCACTAAACATTAAGCAACCAACAATCAATCAATCAATCTCAAGTGATGATCCCCAAGGGTGACTGGGAAATAAATATATGGTCACTTGGTCTTCTCCCGACCGGCAGTAAATCGCTTCCCCGAAGTGGGTCGTCCGTTTGGCTGTGCGGGATGTATCAAGTTCGCAGTCACGTCCAGACAGAATGGGGACGTTAAATCCGATGCCTCTTTTAAAGAGAGTGCCACGCACTTTGCAGGTTAAGAACTCTTGCAACAACTCTTTGAGGGGTCCGTTCACGTACCTGGGTGTCTTTTATTCCACACACCATCTGATCTCTTATAAGTGACTCCTCAAGTGCTCCATAGCCACAATGTGCTGCAATCAATTTCAGTTTTGTATAATATTTAGATATGGACCCACCACTCGGTTGTGTCATAGAATTAAATTTATATCGCTCAACTGTCTCATTTTTCAACGGATTGCAATAAGTGCCAAATTTCTGAAGCACAATATCGACTGTTCTATCGTTTTCAGTTTCAGCAAAAGTCAAAGTATCGTACACTTCTCGGCTTCTACTTCCGATAAGTATTTATTAAACATTTTAACTTTAAATTTATCATCTTTACCGTCTAATGCTAGCTCGGCATACAGTGAGAATTCGTCTTTCCACTTTTTTCATGTGTGTGCAAGATCGATAACTTCAAAGTTCAGTTTGTCCGGCGTTTTCAACTGGTTTTCCATAATTATCACTTTAAGTCACTTCAAATATTCTCTTAAAGTCATTCAATCGAAAGCCTGAGTTCGTTTACATTTGCTTGCCACCATGTTATGTTGTGTGTTTGGCTGTTCGGGCCAAAAAAATATTTGTCTACATAGTCTATTGGAGCAACATTGTGACTTTAACAGTGCTTAATCAAAAATGGCAGAAAAAAACTTAAGGGATAAAAATTAGGTTAGGTTGTGGTACAGTTATTTTTATTGGCCTTACCTATGAATTAAAAGCATTCACATATCTCAGAATCAATTTTAGGCATTATAGACATGATAGAAGAGTTTCTTTGTTATATTATCTGTCATTGTTATATGTTAGAAGAAGTTGGTTTCCAGCACCTATTTAGAAGACGGATATCAACAAAAAATTCATTATACAAGCTGAACATATTATATTCAAGTGGCATACAATTCAAATGTGAGTATTATAGTGAATTTTACCATGCACATACATGTATAGAGTTATCTTGAATTTGGGATCTCAATGTGCAGATGTATAATCCACAAAATTGGAAAACTTGTAGTGTATAAAAATACCCGTGTCAGGCAAGGTCATGATGGTGTTTTTTACATACATTTATAATTGAACTCTTATGTTCTATTATAACATATATTGTATAGTATTATTTTGTATTTCATTGTATTGCATTGTATAGTATAAAATTATTGTTTCATTGTATTGCTTGACCCTCATGGGTGTAATTTTGCAATAAAGATATATATTATAATTGAAATGTGAAAAAAATACCTCAAATTTAATCAAGGGTTTTGAGTAGAAGACTTTTCCCCTGAAATGTGGCAGTTACAACACAGCAGACGTTCATATTAATCCCTGCATTCACCTCTAGACGGTCACCAATTGTAACCGTCTCACACCATATGGTGACATTTGCCTCCTCTTCATTGTTTTCAATGGTTATAATGCGCCACCTGCGCTTTCCAAACATTTGCGTTTCTCCAATCTGAGATGTAAAAATAGAGGTTTTTGAAATTCAATACAACATGTACAAAGAGAACAATAAGGCTGGATCTGCTACACAAGTGGTTTCTATTTATCATTTTGTCTGAAGTACATCAAGCCTATATCTATTTTTTCTTTAAAATTTATATTTTTGCAACTGTCAATTTCACTCACAAATTGCTCTGAAAAAAGGTCCAAAGCGACCACATCTCATTCCAAGTTTTAATTTCCCATGTCCTTCAGAACTGAACAGCGCTTTTCTAAAGCTGAGTGTTTCTTGCACTTTAATAATAATCGTCTGCAAGTATGAAAAACAATGAATTTAATGTCAATACTACAAAAATAATATACATAATAATATTCATTTTCATAAAGGAAAACAATAATAAAGAAATTGAACAGAACATCTTTCAATGAAATTTTCTACACATTTAAAGTAGTTAAAATACTTGATGTGTTTTCCTTAATTTTATATGTAAATGATTTTGTATGATACACCTTTAAAACAATATAAAATTACTATAAGAATCATTCAATTCTTATAATTAAATATTAATGCTTGGAACGTGTAAACAGATTCTAAATTTTCTTTTATTTCCCATACATGTTTTGTTGTGATTTAGACGTATGGTGTTTCGTTAACTAATATAACGACAGAAACATACATGGAGACGAACACTCTCTTTACATGGGACAACAGCATACAAATCATGTACATTGTCTCAGATCTTTATATATTTCAACTTATATAGGTTCTTTCATAAAAAATACTAAATAATGCTGAATACTGTACTTGCCTTTAAGTCTACAGTCATGTCTTTTACTGTTATTGATTCATATAAAGACATACTAAAAGGAAAAGACAGAAAAGAAGTCAGTTACACAAAATATTTAAATATATACAACTGGTCTTAAAGCAACAACTGTTTTCATGTTCAAATATCACTCTGTATTATGTTGCACAATATTTGTTGGAGTGGAAAAAAAATATTGCAGTATTTTTGTGAAGAAATATGTCACAATGAGTTAAACGTTGTAATCATATTTAGCCTTTCTTTTTTACCAGATATGTTCACCAATATTTTCAGTGGAGTAATTTTTTTACACATATACATTGAATGGTTTATTCTTTGTAAATATACTTACTTTCTTAAATTCAACCTGCCATCTCTGAGTGCATCACATCCACATGGGAAGTCATCCCTCTCCCCATATTTCCTTGCCTCAACACCCATGCATGTATCATGCACCCATTGTCCACATAAAGTACATTCTACCCATCCAGGTTTTGTATCTTGATTGAAGTTATGCATGAAGCTGCATACTCCCAATCCCTTCAAGTGGTGTTCCAAAAGGGGACATTTGACAAACAGCCGGAACCACATGACTAATTGATGCATATCTAAAATTATAAAAGTGTAAATATCTCATGAATATCAAATATATATAACTGTAACACACTTTGAAGCCTTTTAGAATTGTAACACACTTCAAATAAAAGTTTTATTGTTATCTTTTAGCGTTCTTTTATAGGAAAGTTATAAATTATTTGCTACAAAGTTCTAATTTTCTATTAAATGCAATGAAACATTAAAAAATAATGCTTTGCATCAAGTTTCCCCCTTGGAATATGTACAAAATGGTCCATCTCTACTATTCATAATATCTGTAGTTTTGATGCAATTGAGGTTTGAAAAGTTCTGACAAAAATGGCTACAGAAGGGCTCATAAACCTTAAAATAGTTTAGCTTGTATCAGTTTGGAACATTTACTATTAAACTAATGGAAATAGTCTATTTTTAGCTCACCTGGCCTAAAAGGCCATGTGAGCTTTTCTCATCACTTGGCGTCCGCCGTCGTCGTCGTCGTCGTTAACAATTTTTCAAACATCTTCTCCTCTGAAACTACTGAATGGATTTCGATGAAACTTAGCATGATTGTTCCTTAGATTATCCTGCACAAAGTTTGCTCTTCGATTTTTGATCCGTCAAAAAACATGGCCGCCTTTACTTAAAAGAGGGACGAAAGATACCAAAGGGACAGTCAAACTCGTAAATCTAAAACAAACTGACAACGCCATGGCTAAAAATGAAAAAGACAACAGAAAAACAATAGTACACATGACCCAACATAGAAAACTAAAGAATGAACAACACGAACCCCACCAAAAACTAGGGGTGATCTCAGGTGCTCCGGAAGGGTAAGCAGATCCTGCTCCACATGTGGCACCCGTCGTGTTGCTTATGTGTTTACAAATCCGGTAAATAGTCTAATTCGGTAGGTCAAATTCATGAAAGGGAAGGGGATTGTAGTTACGACGTAAGGAATATATCCGATATCATTTGTGAAACGGTTATTCCATAACGGTGAACCAACTCGTGATGGCGTCCGTAAAATTTACGAAGGGATGATTTCAACTTCACCATTTGGAACTCTTGGTTTAATAGCTTCCTTGTGAGCAGTAACCCTCTATCAAGAAAATCATGATAGGAAATGCAAGCACGGGAATATCGTATCAATTGGGAGATATATACCCCGTATGCAGGTGCTGATGGAATGTTGCTACTTAGAAATGGAAAGTTCACAATTGGAAAGCTGAAATCATCTCTTTTGTCGTAAAGTTTTGTCTTCAACCGACCCTCATTGTCAATTTCTAGATGTAAGTCAAGATATGAAGCCGACTTAACTGTATCTGTAGTCTGTAGTATCCTTTATCTCCAATTCGATGGGATAGATGCGATCCACATAGTCACCAAATTTTGAATTGTTTAGTGAAAGAACGTCATCTATATAGCGGAAAGTAGAGTTAAAGGATATTGCTAACTTCTTATCTTTCTTCCTAAGAAGTTGCTGCATGAAGTCAGCCTCATAATAATAAAGAAACAAGTCAGCAAGTAGAGGGGCACAGTTTGTTCCCATTGGGATGCCGACAGTCTGTTGAAAAACACGTCCTCCGAACGTAACAAATATGTTGTCAATCAAGAAATCAATTTCAGAGAATTTTTTGTTTGAATCAGAATGATTCTTTACAAAGTATGATTTATCCCTCCCTAAGACAAGATACTTGTATCTACGTTGGCCATTCTTTTAAAATAGAACATAGGGGTCAAATGCAGTTTTTGGCTTATATCTCAAAAACGAAAGCATTTAGAGCAAATCTGACATGGGGTAAAAATGTTCATTAGGTCAAGATCTATCAGCCCTGAAATTTTCAGATGAATCAAACAACCCATTGTTGGGTTGCTGCCACTTAATTGGTAATTTTAAGGAAATTTTGCAGTTTTTGGTCATTATCTGGAATATTATTATAGTTAAAGATAAACTGTAAACAGCAAAAATTATCAGCAAAGTAAGATCTACAAATATGTTGATATGGCCAAAATTGTCAATTGACCCCTAAAGGGGTTATTGTCCTTTAATGACAATTTTTTAACAATTTGTTCATCATGTTTGCTAACTTTAAAAAATCTTCTCCTCTAAAACTATACTCCACCAAACTTCAACTGAATGATCAGTAGGGTGTATAAAATATTTTATTTTCTATTTCGTCTAAAAACAGGGTAACATGCAGATTTTGGTTTATATCTCAAAAACTCCAGCATTTAGAGCAAATAAGTTAAAGAATTTATTAGGTCAAGGTCTACCTGTCCTGAAATTCTCAGCCGAATTTGGTAAGTGTTGCCCCTGATATTTGTAATATTGAAGAATTGTTAGCTGTACATGTCTGCCTGGCATGGTTCAATATGTTCAATAAGGCATTGTTTACCAGGTGAGCGATTCAGGCTCTTGAGAGCCTCTTGTTAAGAATGTTTAAAATATAGCCAATTTACAGTTTCGAATTTTTTCAGGGGCAGTTAGAAAAAAAAGATTGTCCGCGGATGCAAGTGACAATGATATTTATAGTGTAATTACGGATTGGTTCCGATATTCCAAAGACAGAGAAGGGGACAGGAAGAGGAGGGCAGGTAAGAAAAAGCAGGCACAGCAGCAGCAAACAGAACAGACAGCAGTTGACAATTAACTTTCAGATCAGATCTTTTAATAACTTGACTTGTAGATTTTAATATCAATAAATTATTCTGTGTCAGTATTTCAAATATATTTGTCTTGTAATTTTGTGATGGAGTCAAAATTGTAAGAGTATCCATTATAAATTTAGTTTACAAATATAACACAGTATTCATGATCGAATGTAAGAATTTCAGAGGACATACATTTCATACGGGAATAAAATCAATATACATGACAAAAAATATATGTATAAATCACACAAAAATGAAAAATAATGCGGTTTACACTACCATCCTAGCTAGCATTTAACAAATTTTCACAATCATATACTTGGAAGAAAGTTTAAAAGCGAAAATACCGCACTCGGAATGTCCTTTATCAAATATCAAATTAAAACTCAAACACATCATATTCCTGACTTGGTACCGGAATTTTCTTATCTAGAAAATGAACAAATTTCCGTGAGACAATTTATCTGGTTCTATTCTTTATTTGATGGATGTTGGTAATAAATCGTATTTCCTAATTAAAAAACCTGTTGGCACACTGTAGGCAGATTGTTGGTTCAAAGGAAAAATTAACTATAATATTGATATTGGCGCATGGTTGGCAGTCTGTAGAATTCATTAGCAAACGTTTGTTGGGCCATGGGCAAACGTTCACCCAACATATTTTCTCACCTTCATACTTTGGCAAATAGTAAACTTTGTTGGCATATTGATGTTGGGCCAACAAAGTCCCAACGGAGGGCCGATGAGCAAAATGACATTGGCCCAACAATGTTGCCAACGAAATACCAATATTGGACCAACACATGCTTGCTATCTGGGATGATGAAGTACGCATCATTCAGTGGAAGAAATTTTTGTTCAAAAGTATGTTATTTATATTTTCACACCACCTGCTTCACTGAATGTACAGTCTGAGGTCAATTGTTATATAGATTAAAACAGCAAACAAGATATTTACAATTGTTTAATTGCCTGTGAAAAAAAAACTTTTTTCCCTAACATGCACCACCTATAATTAATCTATTACAGTTTTCAAACTTTGGCTATGAGAGTTAATAGTAAATTGATATCAAACTAAATATGATTTTATTTTAAATAAATTCGATTATAGCTACAGCTGTTTTTTATTCAAAGATCTTACTAATATAACCCAGTCATATCCTTAAATACACATATTATTGATTGATTGTTGGTTGTTTTTCGCCGCATTAGCACAAAAGGGCAATATCGCGGCGAGGAAAAAAATAAATTTTAAAAAATACACATATAAAAGTCAATTGAAAAATAAAATAAAAACAAAAATCCCCTGGTAAACCTTAACTTTATTTTTATTCCAAAATATTGAACAAATACGCAATTTAATTTTCTGCAATTATAATTTTATCAGTTTTATAGCTTTCGAGAAAGAAAACCTAACAGTTCTATTTTTGAATCAGGATTAAATTTAGCTTCAGTAAGTACAGCTTTATTCAGTAAACACATTACATACATCATATTAGGTATAAAACCAAGAATGTTTGACAGTCCAGAAAAAAAGTAATACATGTACACATTTTAAACAAACTATCATAGGTTAAGTTTGCTTCAGCCAAATTTTTCAAAACTTAAAAAAAAAAACTGCTTATTGTCATTCGCGTCGGCGAATGACTATTTAAAGATAGACAAGACTTTACTTTGAAAATATAATCTTTAAAACGTTTAAAGTGACGGAATTTCTGTTTAGACGCTTGATTTTGTCTCCTGTCAGGGACGTTGAAGTGTTGGTGATAAAAACAAAAATGTTAATATGATGACAAATTGGCACAAGATAAGGAAGTGGAAACAAACTTTTGTATAAACAAGTATAATTGATAAATATAAATTATATTTTATGTGAAAAAGTATCTCATTAGTTACATTTTATTTCGAAGTTGCATGTGTTGACATTGATGTAAATATACACTTTATGTTGAGTTATGATTTATTAATAAAAGAAAAGACGGTGAAGTGTTGATGATAAAGAATACTTTATACAAAAACGGTAATATGATGACAATTTGGCATACGATATGGAAATGTAAAAAAACTTTTATATAAACAAGTTATAATTGATAAATATAAATTATATTTTATGTGAAATACTGAATCATTAGTTACGTTTTATTTCGAAGTAGCATGTGTTGACAATGATGTAAATATACACTTTACGTTGTCTCATGACCTACTAATGAAAGAAAATATGGGTATTCTGTTTCTGAGCTTCTAAAAACAAATTTGTTTTAAAATGTAAAAAATGCGTTGAATTTACGACATATTTTTATGAATAAGAATCTTTTTATCTAATCAACCTTTTTTCGCTATGAAAAGATTGTTTTTGCCAAGATTGTTCTTTCACTTTCGTGCAATTTATTTTGATTTTGAGATGGTCCCTATAAAGCTTTAATCATACCTGGGGTTTACATTTGCACAATCACGGTTGTTTTCGCCTTTTAATATTGCATTGTGGGATCGCGCACAGCTATCAATTTACCTGTTTACCGACATTGAAAGTGGATGAAAATATGGCTGGAAAGGGTAAGTAATTCTAAATTATAACAAAATGAACAGCAAAAGAGGAAATAAGCATCAAGGGGTGCCATATTTTGACGATAATTATAGCGGTAGACAATGTACTATTATTGCATTGGTTGCTTTGAGCTTTCTTTCGTTGAAACTTGCAAGTCAGTGGACTTCATCTGACATCGACAGCGTTTTAACAGAGGGTCATGTCAGATACATAGAACATATTATTTCTATGGGTATCGAGCCTAGGAATCTTCAACACAACGAAGTTCCTAATATTATTCGAAATGTTTTAAGCTCAGGAACTGACGTATCTCTTGCAATGGATGCAAATTATTACGGGGTTGTTGGTGGAGATGGTGATAGAGGTTCAGGGGCTTATGACTTCGAGTCGAGTCTTGTTATGGCCTTTTCTTCTTCTCCATTCGTGATTGCGACATTTTCAGATTACACTGTCGCTCTTTATTATTGTGAAACATTAGACACCTATTACTTATTTGATTCACACTCTTGTGGTCCATTTGGAGAAAGAGGGGATCCGTTTGGCACTGCTATATTGTTAGAATTTTGTGATTTACAAATGCTTCAACAATATATTATAAACACATACAGCTCCTCTTTCTATGAATTTTCTGCTGTAATATTCAGACATGTACCCAGAAGAGGATCTCCATCGGTCCATCATCAAGCAGTTTTTCCCAATTTATTTACTGCAGTTCCTATTGAAGATTTGAGTGCTGAAAAATCTAGTCATAAAATCAATTTTACCACGGTTGCATACATTAAACAGAGAAATGCAAATATAAATATTACCGAACGAAAGAGTCTTGAAGCAGAGTGTGGCCCAGTACATGATAAATTGGCATCACGCGCGAATAATTTGTTTTCAAAGAATGAGAAAAAAGGTGTAAAAGCCAGGAAAAGGAGACGTACAACAGTTTCATTATCAAACATTGATCATGATCATACATATCATGAAGTTAATGAGTTGTTTGCAGTGAATATTGATGACTCTGATAGACCTGTAAGTATGCATGTAATTATGCCAGGAGAGCCTTTGAAGGATTTGACAGAGGTTTTGTTACCTAATTTTTTTCAAGAACCTTTAGCAAGTAATGCAAGTATGTGCACTTCAAATTGTAATAAAAACAATGTTCTTTCAATCGAAAGGTCAAATCTCTACGTAAAAGAAATTAATATGAAGCCTGAGTATGCATGTAAAGTGTGTAAAAGAATTTTATTCCATAACCAAATATACAGGAGTCCGTGTTCTTATGAAGGTCATGGCATTGAGAAAAAGGATATATTATGTCAGTGGTGTATGAAAACCTTGAAAAAAGGTGATATGTGTTTTCTGGATTTTCAGCAAAATAATTTAAATGCTGGGGAAATACCGTCTGAATTGAAAGCTTTGTCTGTAATTGAAAAGAGATGCATATCTTTAATTAACACTTTTTTTACCTTAATTGTGTTGCCTGCATATCCTGTTGGACAATTGGGTATGAAAGGGCTTGTAATTCATTTGCCAATGTTTGTTGATGATCTTGTTGTTAAACTACCAATATTTTCAAATGAATCAATGATTGCGTGTATGTATCCTTCATCTGTTAGTAAAGTGCCATCTTTTGTTGATTGTAACAAAGTCTTAAAAGCACTCGAGTGGTTGAAACTTAATAATCCGCTTTACCATAATATTACAGTAAATATGTCTCCAAAGGATAAAATCCAATCACAAAATTTACAAAATTGCGTGTTTGAAGAAATTGGTACTGTTCCTGTTGATTATTGCATGCCAAATCTTGCAATAGATGAAGTTATTAAGTCAAAGAAGTTTGTTTTGCCTGTTGCAAGTGGAAGAAACGGTTCTTTAGTTAATTTGACGAAGTTGGCACATGGTGAAGAAAAAGCTTTTCCTACATTATTTCCCTTTGGAAAAGCTGGTTTTAATGCAAAAAGACCTAAAAAACTGACTTTGCTTAAGTATTATAAATCACGATTGTACAATGTTGATGAACGGTGGCGTTTTGATATACCTTATTTATTGACTTCTGTTAATTCTTATGAGAAAGATGCATTGTTTCAGCTTGTCTCAATATTTTTGAAAGTTCGTAAGCCAGGTGTATCCACAAATATGTTGCAAGCTCGAAATATTACATGTAGAAATGAAAGCAGCAATGCTGATATAATGAAAAATTCCTACATGTTTATGAAATCTTTACGAGGTACAGCTGCATACTGGAAAGATGTGTTATTCAACTTACTTGCAATGGTTAAAAACCTTGGGTCACCAACTCTTTTCATGACTTTGTCTGCTAATGACTACCATTGGCCAGAATTAGCTGATATGTTGGGGGTCTCAGTAAAAGAGTTACCAAACGCAGTGAAACGTAATCCCCTGATGACTGCATTACACTTTGAAAGAAGATGGAGAGCATTATTTAAACACGTCATAAATGGACCTAGTAAACCTTTAGGTGTAGTAAAAGATTATTTTGCAAGGGTTGAGTTCCAGTCGAGGGGCAGTCCTCATTTGCATATATTTTTCTGGATAGAAAATGCACCAACATTACAAGCTTCAAACAGTGAAGAAATAGTAGATTATATTGATTCAGTGATAAGTACTTGCATACCTAATGAAAAGCAGCAGGATTTGCATTATTTAGTCTCCAAATTACAAATTCACTCACACAGAAGAACCTGTCGAAGAGGAAATAAATGTAGATTTTCTTTTCCGTATGATATTTGCAATAAAACAAGAATATTGCCATCAGTTGATTTTAGTGAATCAAAAAAATTTTATGTGACTAAACGCCTTAAAACAGATTCTATGGTGAATGCATACAATCCAACAATACTGTTAAATTGGCAAGCCAACATGGATATTCAGATGGTAAATGGTCCAATCAGTGTTGCTTATTATGTGTGCAGTTATGTATGCAAATCAGAGCCAAACATTTTACGAAATGCATTGTCTGAGACTATTCGTAACATAGAACAGTCGGCTGAGCCAGTTTCTATTCGTAGTAGAATGTGCAAGATAGGATTTTGTTTATTAAAACATAGGACTTTAAGTAGTCAGGAAGCTGCATATCGTATTGGAAATTTACAACTGACTTGGTCATCTAGAAATTTTGTAAGAATTACTCCTTTCTTGCCAGAAAGAAGATATAAACGTCTTAAATCACAAGAAGATCTCGAAGCACTTGATCCAAATTCAACTGATATTTTTTATAACAACATCATTGACTATTATTATGCTAGACCAAGAGCGCTACAAGATATGTCTTTATTTACATTTGCCAGGAATTATGATGTTGTTCATAGTCAAACCTCCCATAAAAACAATTTGAAATTAAACGTTCCAGGTAATAAATATTTGAAAAAAAGAAAGATTTCATCTGTTTGTAGAATATCTTTTCCAATAAAAGGATCCGATGAATATTATTACAGTTACCTATTATTATTCTTGCCTCACAGTGATTCGAAAAATTTAACAGTACAAGGTAAAAGTTATAGAGATATTTTCCTCATGAAATATTCTTCTTTTGACAAAGAAGCTGTCAATATAGGTTACAGATTTTCAGATTTAGAAAACCTCGTACATTCTATTCAACTCGCAAATTACAACTCGACCTGTTTTGCTCCTAGCACACATGAAAATGACACTGAACCAGTAGTAGATGAAAGTTTTGGAGATCTTTCTGAAATAGAAAATGTCAGTGGACAACAAAAAAGTAACAACGGTAACACTAACAGTGAAACATGTACAAACAAATCTCAATTCATATCTTCAGGTAATCATTCTATTGCACAAAACAATAATTTTGCTCAGGAAGAAAATCTTTGGCATAGAATATCTGTTTCTATTCCAAGCGATTTCTATGAAACTATAAAACTTTTAACAAATGACCAAAAAAGAGTATACAATTATGTGTCACACTGCATTCATCACAAACATGATATCAAAATATTTGTTACTGGGGGAGCAGGGGTGGGAAAGTCCTTCCTCATCAAAATGCTAGTTGATTTGCTAAAACTTGCTTCGTCTGAAATAAGTGGGCACAATCCTGTTTTAGTTATGGCACCAACTGGAGTTGCTGCACATAATATAAATGGAGAAACTATACACAGTGCCCTAAAAGTTCCAGTAGAACACAATTTTGGATTTGATAATACTGAACTTTCATCTGCAACTTTATACCATTTAAGATTAAAGTTACAAAATGTTAAAACCATAGTTATAGATGAAATAAGCATGGTAAGTGCAAAAATGTTACAATTTATCCATAGTCGACTACAGTATGTAAAAGACAATGAATTACCATTTGGTGGAATTAATGTGATTTTAGTCGGAGACTTCTTTCAGCTTCGTCCAGTAAGAGGCCAGTTTGCATTTAAACATTCCATATTATGGCAAATGTTTAAACCATTCTTATTGTTACAAAATATGCGTCAGGCTTCCAACCAAACATATGCTTCATTATTAAATAGAATAAGAGTTGGTCAGCTATTAAATGAAGATATGGCTTTATTACAAACAAGATTATCTCGAGTGACAAATGCAACCCAAAACTCATTTTTTGATTGTTTGCATATTTTCCCCACTAGAGAACAAGTAGCCGCACACAATGATGAGGCACAAATGTTGTTACAAGCAAATACAACTGTTATCCTAGCATATCATTATTTTTCTGAGAAGGATATTGAGCCAAATGGCCCTTTGAACAATGCTTCTTTGATCCCAGATGATGATCGCATAGCTGGAGGTCTTCCACACACATTATCAGTATCTGTTGGCAGTAAAGTTATGCTGTTACGTAATATTGCTTTGAATTATGGTTTAGTAAATGGTGCAAGAGGAGTTATTACAAGCATTGAGATTAATTCACATACTGGAGAAGCTACTCATATATGTGTAAAATTTGACAATGTAAAATCTTTGCCTGCAGGAATCATGTCTAATGATGGTTCTGTTGTTATTACCAAATACAGACAAGAATTTCTTTACCAAGGAAGAAGAATTATAAGAGAAATCTTTCCTTTAGTAAAGTGTTGGGCAGCCACAGTTCATAAAGTACAGGGGTTGTCTCTACCTTCCGCTGCAGTATCCTTAGACAGTAATATATTTCAACACGGACAAGCTTATGTTGCTTTAAGCCGTGTCCATGATTTACACAGCTTGGTTTTGTTAAAATTATGCTTTGATAAAATAACTGCAGACCCTTCAGTTATTGAAGAATATGCTAAGTTGTATCAAAACCTTCAAGATTAATTTATACTGAACTAGACTGATTGTACATAGCGAAAATCATGCTGTATCATATTTTGAGAAACGAGTTGTAAATTTTACATGATAAAACCTTATTAAAATTGTAGTGTATCTGCTTTTTACTGACTTCCCATAAAAATGTTTGAAAACAAAAAAATCTTCATACTATATCAAGTCTGAAAACTGCATCTTATTATTTTTGAAAAAAAAACTATAAAAAAAGCTTAATGTAAATAAACGAGAGTGCACACGCTGAAATTTCTTGCATACTCTCCTGTATAATCTGTAATGGTGTTATATTTGATTTACTTGGAAAAGCATTATAAAGTGCAAAATGATCCTTTTTTGGAAAAATGTGCTATAAAGTTAAATCTTTATACATGTACGACGTGTAAGTATTGAAATTTTTTGGCAGAATTGTTTTTGCATGCCATTAAATTATATTTTTAAAGATATTTATAACGATAAATGCATTTTAATATGGGGAAAACAAACAACTTATGATGTTATTCTCTAACCCTCTAGTTTTTTAATGACCGAAAAAATCTGCGGTTGTATATTGGTATTGTCTCTGTCGTCGACATCTGGATTTTTAGTTTCCACACGGTAACTTTAGTTCTAATTGAGCAAATGCTATGAAATTTTAACACAAGGTATACAGTACAGAAAAGGTGTTACCAGGAAAATAGTTTCATACTGTTCCGGAAGTACCAGAACATTAGATGATTAGATTGGGATTATAGCATAAAGACTTTTCACGACTCATCACTTTTATTATGAGAACTCGTTTATAAATACATTTTTCTGCATTCTTGGTTTTTTTTTCTAAATTGTACACTACAAAATTAAAGTAGAATACTGACAATCCTGATGTAAAAAATGCAAGTACAACTACAACAACTCTATAGTTTCAAATACATGTATATAAACTTTTAAAGCCTTCACACAAGTTAACATGTATATTATTTTTAATATTATATTGCAGATACACTAGAAGAATTAAAGCTTCAACCTGAAGAGCAGATAATGAAAGGATTCTACACAGTTAAATGTGTAGAAGTCAGTACACCAATTACATACAAATCAGAGTCCAGAGGTCAATCAAAGATGATGAATGGTATCCTTGCTGACAGCACAGATTGTGTTAAATTTGTATTGTATGATGAAGCTAAATTCCCTCTGTTTAACAAGGGAGATTGTTTTGTATTAAATGACTTCATCAAAAAGCCAGGCAGGTAAGTTTTACACCAAGAAAAAGTTACATGAGTTTTACCTCTTTTTGTTATTTTTTTTCACATTTTAATAAAGGAGCAACCATTTGATTTTTTTCATGTCAGCATTTAGGGGATTGGAAAAAAATCCAGGCTCCAAATTTTGATGAAAAAAAAATCCAGGATCAAGACTTTGTAGAAAAAAAAGACAGGACCTGATCTTAGCAGATAAATGTTTTGGTTAATTTTGAAGAAAAAAAAATTGACGCACGCCAAAAAAATAAATATTTGCAAATTCCATTGTTCAAAATCTACTAGCATAAAATATAGTTCACATGCAAATTTTGACAAATTTTCTTTATTGCAAAAAAGAAACCTTGCATTATTAATCGTAAAGTAATTTTTTGGATCAAGCTACTATCATTTAATAACATGGATAGTTATTTTAAGGAATTAAGTCTACCGGTATTTATAAATTATAAAAATTATGATGCATCTATGCAGAGAGAAAATAACCAATTATACATATAGATACATTCATCTAAAATGACATATCTTTAAAATTTCAGCACAATTATCATTACCTCAAAAACTGATGTTTTTGCAACATCACCAGATGCCATTAAAGTTGTGGATGACATTACCGAGAGAATAAAAAAGTTGACAGGATCTCAAAACATGGATATAATGGATGCCTGCACCTCACCTAAGAAAACAAGATGTTCAATTGAGGGGAAAGTTGTTCTTGTAAGTAAACAGACTAAATACAATAGAACTTTGGTAGTCATATTATCACTGACTTCAGTCGGTATTTCTTACGAAGTTTGGAAGGGAATAATGTTTTTGACCTGTCACTTATTTTTGTCAGCACAATTCCTCTGAAACTACACCACATAACTTTATGAAACTTTATAGTAAGTAAGGACACAAATTTTGATTCCCCAAATTTTATTGCAGTAATGCCTCTTTTTTAACTTGGAAATTTGTTCTGAATTAGCTTGTTAGCGTGTTACTGCTGAAACTACTCTAATAAATTCCTCTGCAGTTTCAAAAGTCATTTATTTTTCAGTAAACAATGTTGACCTAACTACCTTTCCGTTCACCTTATAGATTCATACGCTAGGATAATCAAATCAAAATTGCCATTTAGATTACATATAGAGGAATTTGACAAAGTCAAAAGAATAATAAGGATTAAATGAGTATGAACCGCCAATTCACTCACAAAAAATTATATTAAACACTGTTTTAAAGGAAATTATTGGTGTATAATCCCGACCAAGACAATAACAAACGTATCTTTAAACTGCAAAATCGGTGTTTAATCCTATAATAATTGTTCTAGGAGTACTATGAATTATGAAACCACAAACCATTGATGCGTGAACAACTAAGAAATTTGGTTTCTATGTATATAAGAAGTTTATTAAGTTCAAACATTATCACAACATGAACATTTTGTTTCTTCAGAGTTCCAGACCTTGTACCAAAAGAGTATCATCCTCAAATGAAGAAGTGCCATTCAAAAGGCTGAAGATTAAAGACAAAACTAGCAGTGTCAATATTGCTTTATGGAGAGATTTGTCTATGACAAACGTACAGTCTGGATCTTATGTCCGATTGGTAAATTTCAACAGAACATCAACTTATGACAAAAAAACCAAAGGACAGAAGCCAGTATTGGCAAACATGACTGGTTCATCTATTGAGGTGAGTATTCAACATTAAAAAGGGTTAACAAACACTGAAAAAAAATTATAATCAGACATGATACTATAAACCAACTAATTTTCGCAAGCGTTTTAAATTTGTGCATTTGAAAATACCCAAAAAATTTTTTGCTAACATTCCTAAATATTATACAAATGCAGCAACAGAACAATTTAATCGAGAAAATTAGTAGCCACTAAGTTTATCTGTAGTAACAAAACGCGAAATAAACCGGTTTACAGTCTTGATGTGTGTTATCACATTAATTCGTTTAAAAAAAAAGATTTCTATTAAAACCAAAATGTACATGTTTATTTAAAAAAAATTAGCATACAAACTTGTGACCATTCCTTAAAATTTGATATTTCTGGCATGCCTTCAGCAAATTTCAACCGCGACGTTTCTAATTTTTAAATCGCCTCTACAAAGTACATCGGGACTTATGGAGTAACCTAATTGTTTATGTCTGTGTGCACGTCCACACCAAGAAATATGGCTCTTACTTATATGCATTTTATACGATTGTTACTAGTACAAAGTATTTAAAAAAAAATCAAGGTGAATTTGTAATCAAAGATTACCCTATGTTTTATTTGCAGATTCTTCCCACACCAGAGGAGGATGACATATCCTCAAATGAGGAGGATTCCGAAGATGAAAATGCAAACTATAGCATAAATGGTAATCTGATTGGATTAGATTCGTCAAATAATTATAGGTATAAAATTTTAGATTGCACCGTTCTACTGTTCTTTAAATTATACCACAATGATTTTGTTGCCGTTTTGCTTTAACCAAGGTTTATTCAGATAGCGTAAGCAAACAATTGTTTAAAGAGATTAATTTCTAAAGAAGGTCATGTAAAACTTTACTAATGGTACAAAACATGAAAGTTTGGCTTTTGATACTTAATATTCTAATTTTAGTGGGAAAAGGGAGGTAATGCTTATAGAATTAAATAATAATTATTAGTAATGGTTGATAACCCATTTTTGCAATTCTTTCTTTATTTTCCTGGACTATTGGATCACTAGAAATTGATATTTTTTATTACAAATCGTTCTAAAGATTTTTATAAAAGGAATTATGCACAATTTTGATATTTTGCCAATTGTATTAGTTTCCTTGTATATAATGTTAAAATAGTGAATCATTGGTCATAGAATGGCATTTTTTATATTCATTTACAAATTTGTGACATAATTTCAACATAAAAATAAATGGCAAGTTTTCAATTTCTAATAAGTATTTTATATATATTTTTCAGGTGTTGTCTTAATGAAAAATGCTATTATAAAAAAGTGAATGACAAGTTTACCTGCCCAAAATGTGGGAACATATTTACACCAACAACAGCTGGACATGCTGTTGTTTTAAAGACACTTATCCAGTGCGATCAAAAGATGCAGAAACTCACTATCTTTACACCACAACTCAAAGTTTTGCTGGAATCAGCTACTATCCCAGTGAACAGAACAAATTTAAATGAAGCAATATCTTCTTTAAAGAAAAAGCTGCCATTAAAAGTGTTCTTCCAAAATGAAGGGGACATCATAAAAAATATTAAATCAATTTAATTGTTCTTTTACTATTTTGTCTGCATTTGATAAAAAGTTAGTTAAACTTTTGTACTTTTGTGTTTTTAGACAAAACAAGACATGCAGGTAGATATAAATACCATTGATGCTTAACGTTTGGATTAATTATTTTAATATATCTTTTGAATTTAAAGAAGAAACTTTAAAAGAAGTGCAAAGTTTCTAAGCAATATTAAACAGTTTAGTTTTGATATCTTAATGCCATGTTTCATATATTTTAACTGTATATTGTAGACTAGTTATACCCCCCCCTCCAAAGGAAAGGGGGGGTATACTGTTTTAATTTTGTCCGTCCTTCTGTCAGTCCGTCCGTCCGTAACACTTTTTCGAAACACTTTTCTCAGATACTATGTATCACAGCTATTAGATATTTGGGATCAAGCTTCAGGTTGGGGTGCTGTACCGTGTAAGCGGTTTTCAGGTCTGTCGCTCTTCGACTCCTGTTTACGGACTTAGTACATATATTAAGACATAGGGGTATAATGAAAAATTTTCGTAACACTTTTCTCAACTACTATGTATCACAGCTATTAGATATTTGGTATCAAGCATCAGGTTGGGGTGCTGTACCGTGTAAGTGGTTTTCAGGTCTGTCGCTCTTCTACTTCCTGTTTATGGACTTGCGGATTCCTATAATGATATCGTTAGCGGGGGTATACTTTTGTCAGTATTACCTCACAGTTAATCTTGTTTTTTATATGTTTCTTTTTGTACTTCAATCAAAGTTTGATATACTTATCTAGTCAGAATGAATAACACTTAAGGTGCTTTATTTAAACTTGGATGTAAAAGTTTTGTTTTGGATTTGCATACTTTGAGTTTTTTTTAACATAAATATTTACAATTGTTATTTTATTTCAGTACATTTAAGTAACATTGATGCTTTAAAATTGAATTAATTTCTTCATATATTTGTTATAAGTCAGAAGAAATATATTGTACACCAGTTTTTTTATGTTTTTTTCATACCATGGTTTGGTATGCTTATCTTGTCAATAACAATCAAGGTGCCATGTTTACTGTTTTTTGTAGACTAGTTTTTTATATGTTTATTTTCATATGATGGTTTTGATATGCTTATCTAGTCAGTATGACTACACTTAAGGTGTTATGTTTTGTATACTTTTACTGTATACTGTACACCAGTTTTTTACATGTTTATTTTCATACTTATATCAAGGTTTGATATGCTTATCTTTATGTACTTTTTTGATGTAAATTTTTACTTGTTGACATTTTCAATAAATTGTTTTATCAAAAATCCTTGTTCATTTGTTTAAGAGAAACCAAGGATTAATATACTCGACTGCAATAAGTGATCATAATTATATTTGAAATTTGTCTTCCCTATGACAAAAAAATTGTTAAAGCAATACACAGGTATTTCTTTCAAGCAGCAAAAAGGGTAATTTGGACAAAATTGTTATTAACATTAAACTGTAGTAATATAATTATTCCCCACACAACAAAATAATAATTTGACCTTGAAATGGAGGTCACAATGGTGCATGAGAAATCACCTTAGCCAATTACATTTTCCAACCATACATGATTCGTCAATGTCATGGGATAATAATATTATGTCCTGGACAACACAATTGGAAAAAATCAATAATTTGATTTAAAGGTCATAGGTCAAGGTGATATGAAGGTATCAATGGTGTTTGACACACCATCTCAATTTAATACACCTACCAAATATGATAAGTCAATGTCAAAGGATAGATTTATACCCTAGACAAAGTTGTATGAGAAGAAGAAAAACTACTAAAACAGTATGACTCCCTTCATCTGAAGGGAAGACATTATAACAATGCAAAACATTGAGAAATGACAAAAAATAATAGAACAAAAATTACAAAACAATGCAATAACCATTGAAGGTCCAACATTTACTCTCAGAAAAACAAATATAACATTGGAGGGGCTGGAAGGGTAAACATGTGAAGATGACAACTTAAAAACTTTTAAAAAACATTTCTAAAACACATATTTTTAAAATAATTATCATTCGTTTATTCACAAAATGCCAATCGAATGACCTCAGCTTTTTTAAAAAGCTAATCTTGTTATCACTAAATACAGACCAAATTTCCATTCGTTCTCTTACTTTAATTTATAGAAAAGAAGATTCGGTATAACTGCCAATGAGACAACTCTCACCAAGAGATCAAATGACACATCACCTTATGACCTTTAACAATGAGCATAACCCATATTGTATAGTTCGCTATACAAGGCCCTTAAATGACAAATGTCAAACAATTCAAACAAGAAAACTAATGGCCTTATTTTACTGACAGCCAGTACAAAGCCGTTTACAACAATGAACAAAGGATAAACAATAATGTAACTCAGACTTAATTTAGTTTGCTTCAACAAACCGATATGAAAATTGTGCCAAATGCTTATAACAACAAAACGCATATCTATTTAGGGGGCTTCATTTTTACCATTCTGTGGTTATGCCCTTTTAAAAATAGAAGAAAAAAAAACAATGATTTTTTGGTTCCCTTTCGCCAAATATTATGCGACTTATACTCAGTTTTTATTCCCACAAAATAAATTTATACTTTTGTCAGAATATAACTTCATGACATGCAACACAAAGTGCTAAATAGGTTTAAGGAATTGTTATGTCTGTCACCCTTTGAAAGTGAGGAACAAAGCCTTCTATAGTTTTGATTTTTTTCAGCAACTGTCTGCATCTACCCAGAGTGACAATTTAAGCCAGATATCAACATGGAGTGATGACATGGACACTTCCTTAGATGAAATTAATAGCACAATACAGAAATTATCAAAAGGTTCCACAAGTCCATTGAAGTATCAATTAAGAACAGATTATGAACAACAATTAAGAGTCATCTAGATGGCTGTGAAGCGAAAACCACACACTGATGTAAATGCTGTTCTTAGCTGCATAGCTCCGGGTAAAGAGAGAACGCTGCTTAAATTAATCCAGCCAGGTGAAAGTGATGATCAGGAAACCAGGTGTACCGATATGGTTCAGTTGATAGTCCATCTTTTCTATAAATCATCAAATGGGCACACAAAAAGACAACTTCTGTCAATGATTTGCCAGAAATACACCAACAAAAAACTGCAGGACACGATTCCTGGATTAAGTACATACTGCATAGACCAGGCACGACTACATGCCTCAGAACATGGCAAAGGTAAATCATTGTGTTGATTTAAACAATATATATATATGGATACATCTGTTGTAGGGTTGTCACTGACGTACTTATAAATATAATTATTTTCTGTGACTGTATCTTACATTAATTTGTAGGATCCTTTACTATAGATAATTTAGCTGATCTTTAACAATAACATCTTCATGCCTTATATATCATGTACTGTAGTACGCCGCTAGATTAAAACTGACGTGGAAAGGTAACAGATGACCAGCGAAAGCTCTTTTTTTGAGATCCCAGATGGTTCTGTGGTCTAGCGGGACGGCTGCAGTGCAGGCTATTTGGTGTCGCGATATCACAGTAGCATGGGTTCGAATCCCGAATGATGATGTGTGTGATCTACTTTTTTTGTGTAACCTGAATGGCAACATGTCTTATAACATGTTATTGTTTGTTGTACTTTTACCTAATGGGTAACTGTATGGAACAATATAGGGTAGCCATAGGGTTATTTAATTCATGTAAATTTCATTTTTTCGGATCAGATAATTTTTGTTTCGACGGAGAATTTTTTTCGGAAATTCTACTTGGGCAGCAACCATTTGATTTTCGGGGGGGGGGGCTATGGGTTTTTTTTTCGGCGAAAAACAACTAATTTTTTTAACAACAACATGAATCAATTTCTTTCTTTCAATTTTAGCATTACATATAGTGGCAGTTAAGGGTGAAACAATTTTTTTCCCAGGATAAAAAACAAATTATTTTTTTCTCCAAAAACTGGAAACAAACGTTTTTTACCAAAAAAACCGTAGCACCCCCACCCAGAAAATCAAATGGTTGCTGCCTCACCAATTTTCGTTGTTAATTTCTCGTCGTCTCCTCGTCGCTTCTTCAAAGCCTTGATCCAAACACAAATGTTTTATTCCTTCTATTTGTGTTACATTTTCTCCTTATAATTAGAAGCGTTGAACAAAATCCTGTTCCAAATGAACATGAAAACGATTTTTTCTCGTGAAACTGATAACTCCATATCAATATGCAATATTAACATTCGTAGTTTACGAAATAAGATTGAGTTCATTCAAAATTTCACAGAAGAGTTTGATATTGTAACAGTCACTGAAAAGCACATAGATCCAAACATAAATAACGAAATATTAGTGATATATTCCTTTTCACAAAATATATTCCGTATAGATCGAAATAACGCCGGAGGAGGCTTACTCATTTATAAAAATTCTACACATTCACTGAATGACGCCGTCTTGTATACATAACTTCAATTGGCGTAGTGAGGAGCTGGTGAGGTTTATTTTCGGCAAAACATGTGTCACGGATGGACATATCACAAACAGTTAGGCTATATGTTTCTGTCCCCTACCCTCTCATAACGGGAAAGTTTATTTTACTGTTTGCAATGGATGTCGCTTTAGTACGAATAAAATATAATGAATAAAAAAAAGATTTTATGATGTGTTTTCACTTTAATACCCATTGCATCTGATGACTGATGACATCGTTTCACAAATAACAATTTCTTCTCCAGATAAAAAATCATCACCATAATAAACCATGGAATCATTATATACACTATTTACACACTGGTAAGACTCCTGAAAGAAAATATATATTGATATACTTAATAGCTGAAGGACGCATTCGGGTGCGGGTTTTCTCGTTACATTTAAGACCTGTTGGTGACCTTCTACCGTTGATTTTTTCTATGGTCGGGTTGTTGTCTCTTCGATACATTCCCCATTTCCTTTCTCAATTTTATTAATATCCTATTTATTACATTGCCGCATAATGCAGCATGTTTACAACATAAATTATACGTATTAACGAGGCTTACCATTCCTTAAAAGTAATTTGAAAATCAGTTTATTCATTGTTAAGGTTTATTCCGTGGACAACTTAACGGAATAAAGCGTAAATAGAAAATTATTTATGAGGTGTATTCCGTTAAGCGTTTAAAGGTAAATGAACTTGTCTAATGTCTTGAGACTTCGATGAACATAATGTCGGACAGTTCCATCAATATATTCATAGCGACCCGTTGTGACATTATAGCCATACAACTTATATTTTTTTTTTCAAATAGTTTGATTAAGGCTTCTATGTGCCTTATGCAACTTCCATCCCTGCATAAACCCACCAAATTGGCCCATTCTTTCAGAAGCACTGCTTCACGTCTTTAGTCCAAAATATTTTTCTAATATTCTTTGGCAATAACTTTGCATCACCAATAACATCCTGATTCACCACCAAGGCATCACCTATTTCTTTGTTCCTCGAAAGGAGAAGGTCCGGTAAGAGCCCTTTTTGGCCCCAAAATATAGCAGTTTTGCAAAATTGTTAAAATGTAAACGTTTAGTTATTTATTGGATAGTAGAATGGTTCTTCTACATAAATATTGGCTGTTTTTGACAATACAATGCACATATATTGAGTACTAGCACCATTAAGTCATGCTAAATTACTGAAATCTTCACAATTCCAGCATTTTAGTTAAATTTTAGACGGTTTCCGTGTAAAACGAAAGTGGCCGCATTCGTGTTCATCCAAAATATTGGAATGGAAGTTGTATTTGATGATAATACATTACATATATAAAGATTGAGGATGAACACGGATGCGGCCACTTTCATTTTTGACAAAAAACATCTGAAAAGTGAAATTTTTTCCCATATTTGGTAGATTTTTCATATTTAAGCTTGAATCGGATCGTTTTGAATGACTAAATGAGATAAAATCTTTCACAAAAAAAAATTGAATAAAATTAAATAGACACTTAAGTGTTTAAAAAGTGGTCAAAATCTTTCGTCAGATGAAACTGAAATTTGAGGCCAAAATCGGTCCTTACCGGACCTACTCCTTTTAGCAATTGAAGTTTAAAGAACAAAATTCTAATGATTCTGATATCTGTGATATCTACTCACCTTTGAAAGTCATCGTTCTTGGACATATCATAAACATACACACGATTTCAGCTAAATGTTGCTCGAAAAGATTTGTATTGGAACCATTAATACGGTGAAAATGGTCCTTGACCAACTCCCAAGCCCCCTTGATACAGCAATGCACAATCTCACCAGTCTCATTGTTCACATACAGTAAAATGTTCTATTTGATTAAGAGTTTGGTATGGTGCCCACGAGTCGGAATAGATACGGTATCCTGGCTTTACATGTTTCTGTATCAGAGGAACGAGAGTATTGACAGATCTGTTATTGACAGGATAAATCACCAGTTTATGGCTAGCTCTTTCTATTAAGCCGAAGATCCAAATTATAGTCCCTGATGGCTTCCCATGGTTGTATTTCACCTTGCGTCCAAATAGACTCTCGTCTATTTCCACCTCACCGTCTGGGACAGTACTGCTGCACTCCCGATACACATGCTCACAAACCATTTCACGAATGTCACTGGCCCAATTCACGGAAGTGTTCTTATAATCCATGGTAGTAGTTTTTGCACTCATTGACAAACTATGGCCTTCTAAATAGTACTTCACGAATAATATGAGGTCTCGGACATTAAAGGATGATCGTTCAAAGATAGAATACTTCATAATGCCAAACTCGTGACCATTTTTACACCGAAATGTATAACCATCTGGTTTGTTGCTTCTTTTGTTAATTCGGCATATTTGGGAACAAACTGAACATTCAACATCGTCAACCAATAGCCCCCTCTTACATTCGAATATAACGGGATTTGATGAGCGAATTAAATTGGTAAAACTCGAAACATTGCTAAAATCTTGAAAGCAAATATCAACAGCATCCTACTTCTGAACTACCTTCTCCGTGCTTTTTCCTACGCCGCGTGTCTTGTGTCATTTTCATCAATGAATACGTACCTTAAAATGTTCGCATTTCATACTTTCATGACTTAAAAGTATTCACTTTCTCATACTAGTATACTAGTAATATAACCCTCTATTGTATACTGTCATGACTTAAAAAAGTATTCGCTCTCTTAACAAAAACACTATACCTGTCTTCAAATCGATAATATACCTGTCCAATATTTTGAATAAAATTCTATCTAAAGGTATCTACGGAATAAACCTCACCGAATAAATAAACTTACATCCTAGCTCCTTACTTCTAACAAGGGTGATCTGAGCCGAATCACCCTTCCCATATCACCCCAGTTTGAGTTTCTTTGTTATGCATTCTTTCCGTTGTTCTGTAACATTTTTGGTGGAAATGTCAAATCCACTTTAAAACTTATTATTTATTATACGAAAAAGACTATCTATCAAAATTCACGCAGGAAAAATCCAGTGTATATGCGTGGATTTGAACTCAAGACACATACCACTACACCAGGATGACTGGGTTCGAAGTAATAGTAATTGACATACTTGAAGGAAGCAAGATCTTTTTATAAGGGGGGCGAGTTGTCAGACCTTTATTCAGTGGGGTTTTAACCTTTTTCGTTTATAAGCGAGTTTTCAGACTGATTGTTCAATTTGATTTTATAATGTTTCGAAGTAGGGCAAGTCGGTAAACAAGAGTGGGACGATATTTGTATAAAGTTGCGATATAGTTTGGGCTGATTGACAAGAAGGGCGAGTTGACATTGTTTGATATCTACTCTATATTGAAATGTGTTTTTTTTTTTAAATGAAATGCATTTATGTTATATGTATGTATAGGAATTTCTAGAATAGCCTAGGTTATGTTATATGAGTAAGATTATATCAGCTATGTCTAATATATTAAGTGAATTCAAGACTTAAATAGGTATTCTGCTATAGGTATTCTTTTATCAAAATTTGATTACATAAACGTAGTGTGAAGAATTGTTAACTTATTTTGTCACTCACATTGGTTGACTGCTTTAGCAAATCTCAAAGATTGCCAATCTTCAAGCTTTCTAAACACTCTACTACAAAGTGTTCATTGCTTTAGGACAGATAAGGTTAAAATTATAGAACATGGCTTCAATTATCTTTTTTACAAAGGTGGGTTAATGTGTAACACATTAAAATTAGAGAAAAGGCAAACATTATCTTTTATCCAAATAATATTTTTTCAATACATTAAAATTTAAATAGTCTTAGATCCAAAAATATTTTATTCCCCCAGAACTACCTTCAATTGAACAACGTACATTTCATTTGTAATACAATCCATTATTCTACTACATAACTGTGATAACAGGTGACAAAAGCTGTTGTGCAAGTTATATATAAACCCAGTTTTTGTTTCAAAATTTGATTGATTGATTGATTGATGGTTGCTTAACGTCCAGTGGCAAATATTTCATGCATATTCAGTACGAGAACAAGTTCACAATAAATACAATAGGTAGGTTGTTGTAAAAGAGGCCATCTAGGATGATGGTCGGGGAAATTTGATGTAAACTTTGAAACTACAATTGCTGAATCTTTTCATCTGTCACCTACTGAAACCGTAGAAAGCAGGAAAAACACAATGGAACAAACACTCAACATGTACATGCAATCTATTAACAATGCATTAACTGACAATGACAATGATGTTAGGCAGTTTATAACATAAGGGGAAATCTTATAAAAGCCATGATCGCGAGAGGAGGATATTTTTTTCAACCAAAGAAGAGGCAGGAAGATCACTCAAAAAAAACAAGAGCTAGAAAAACTTGGAAAACCCAAACCAAAAATACAGCAGGGAAATTTTAACACATAAAAATTTGACAGAGAATTTTTTTTTGAAATTATAAACAATTGAAGAGGGTCAAACTATAAATTGGACAAGCATTGCAAGAAAACACAACTTTAAGAATATGAATAACTAAATGCCACTGAATTCAGGACAGAGTTTAATGGCATATACTAAAGAGCAAGGTATAATGAAAGCAATTTTTAGTCTTCTAAATCTTTATTCTTTGAAAATTTTGATAGATCAATGGAATGCTTTAAACTCTTAATTTAAAAGTTTGCTATTAAAAGTAATCCACAACTCCTGAATGGCAAAAACAGTAAAAAATATTGGTTGTAAGACATTTCTAAGATTAAATGTTGTGCTTCAAGTTATCAAATTGATTTTAAAAAAGAAAGAATTGCTATTATTACCCATTCAGAACCATAATGTAGCATTTATAGAATGTGTCCATAGTAAACAGATGCTAAACTTTCTCTAGCATATTCTATGTTAAGTAAATTCATCAAAAATCTAATTTGGCTTCCCTCTTGATAATTTTTAAATTAACTCCGATTTCTGATTGTCCGAAACAGTTGCTTTTAGTCTGTTAATGTTAGGCAGTCGGATGTTAGAAGTGTGACATTTAAGAGGAATTAGCAAAAGATGTTGAAACATATCCCGTTCATCCTACAAAGATAGTTTATATTCAGAAATCGTCAGGAATCACCATCAACCCTGAAATTTATTTCTGTAACCGTCGTAGGCATTTGGTTAAATCTTCTGAAAGCTTTAGGAAAGTGTAAATTGTTCAACTGACCGAGTTTTCAAAGAACAGTTGAAGCATGACCTGACTCAGTCAAGAACACTGTTAGGAATGTTTACCAAAATAGAGCCAAACCTAACTATTTACAGAACAACCAATCTCTATGGATTGCGCCATTAAATTTATTCCTGTTAGTAATAGAGAAAGCCGATGTGATTGGTTTGGCAAAAGAGGTTTAAATTTGCATGCCACAGTCAGCTGTTTGCCCAAAAAAAAGCTGACACTGATGGTATTTCAGCACAGTGCATATGTGTATTTTTTTGGATAGTTGTACATTAAATTGGTTAGTTTTTGTTTTGATATCATGAATGAAAGGTAAAGGTTTATTAATGAAGCATTTATAATATCTTATAATGCCGGATGTTATAAATGTGCACCTTTATTGAAGGTCAATTTAAAGCGTTTCAACTACGGTGATGCTCAAAAAGGTAAATATATATGTGATAGAAGGATTGCATTTGATTAAGTTACATTTGAATGCTTATCGAATGAAGGTACCAATGAAAGAACAGCAGTTGATACGAAGAAGGCAATCGCATCTTATAAAGGTATTGCGATCACTTTGCGTGTGTAGCCCTTTCTGATCGTCTATTTGATATTCTGAGGGGTGATTTGGAAAATAAATAACTCGGCCTTAACAATCACAATAATAAATAGTTTGTTCTGTTGTAGTTTAAATATAAATAACCTGACTTACAATGTATTGAATATTGAAAATGAATACATGAAATGAGAATAAAAAGATAGAAGCTGATAATGACTCAGTCTGTACAGCAACCATATTTGTTAATTTTAAAATTGGTCATACTTAAATTTATTAATCAAAAGGAACAATGTTCCCAAGGTAGGAACTAGCAATGACCATGATGACAGTTTAAATGTACATTCTTCATTTTCAAGTTGAATTCTAACATGTTTATATTGAGTTGTTAAATTAACCTTCCCAACACGGGCAGCTGATACTTATTTGCATAATTATGTTATATTTTAATTAAACATTTCGAACAATTTTCATTGAAATATTCTTCCCGTTATTTTTTTAAATATGTACAAAGTTTCCAAATGACAGCACACACTTCAATATAAAACATTGTACTATAAAAATCTGTCAATTATCACCATGGCACCCTAGGGAGAATGCTGAATTGCTTACTTATACTTTAAAAAGATTTAGCTATGTAGTTCTTCAGTGTGGATTTTTTCCCTCTAAATTTAATGTTTATTTTGAACCGCTTGATTGCACAAAGCGACACAGCCAGTAATATGAACATTCAAGTTTATTTCGTCATGCATTTTTTGTTATAATGGTATTGTATCATTTATTTTAATTATTATTTTTCAGGTTCAATGTCTGTTCGTATAAATCTACATTTTCTGTTTTAATCAAATTTACCGTTTTTTTTGTTTTTGTTTTTTTAACCGTCGGTCACTAGCGCTGTGACTTAGGTAAGGACATTATTTGACCTTGAAGATCAGGAAGTCGTGCTAACATACCTGGGAGCAGAACTTACAAGGTCCGTGAGGTTGGAGTTGCTGCCATCGATAGCAAAACTCAGTCAACTTAAAATAAGCCACCAGGAGGAAGTGACTGTGACGGACCCAAAACACTAAACAGAATACAATTTGTTATGTAAATACAGTCATATTTGTTTAGATATCCAATGTTTAGAAAACCTTTCACCCATCAAAATTATCGATTTAACATTTAAATGCTGAATAAAATACGCAGAACGTTTCAAGATGAATAAAAAGAGTGTGAGAACATTTTTAACAACATCCAAGACAACTATTTCGAAAACTACTAAGAACTCAATATATTTACTTCTTACAGTTCGATTACGCAAAAACCGATCTTACGACACCAAAATTTGATGAGACCCAAAGCAATTACTCTCTATGGTCCCTGTATAGTTTAAAGGTAAAAAGAAAAAAGAAAAGGAGGCATTTCAAACAACAGCAATCTACACAGCCGTTGGCAGTAAGGAAACTATTGTTAAAAGTGTTGTTTTTTTTTAAATAAAAGCAACATAGATTGTTATTCTTTTTGTCTTTTTCAATTTAGCCATGGCGATGTCAGAAAACACATCATAATAAAAGTATGAATGTGCAGCAGAAATGAATGTGTAGTTACGACAAACATCGGTCAGAATGTCTAAATATGAGATTTATTTAACTTTGTCTTGTGATTATGGAATTTCCGTATTGATTTTCCTCTGAGTTCAGTATTTTTGAGATTTTACTTTTTGGTCAGTTGTCAAGTAGCTGCTTTAAATTATCAATTTTAACTCTTGGAGCATGTTTCTTCTAATACTCCGTAGGCAGGCATTTATGTAAGACGCATGAAAACACATTCTAGTTTAAATTTCATGTTCAACAATTCATCAGGAGATTTTGAGAAATTTTTGTCGTTTATGTGGGAATAAGCGGGCCGTAAACAAGTAAATAACATGTTTCAAAATTCAACTTGGGAAATGAAAAAAAACACTGGATATTGACTCCTCATTTGATATTTTATATAAACATCCACCATTTATATGCGATTGTTTTGGTTTAAAGCTCTCGAGGTGGAGGAAGAGAAATAATTTGAAATTAAAAGCAAGCATAAATATTAATGTTTTTGAGTTTTTAAGAACATGACAACACTTCCTGTTTGATATGTGAAGATCTTGATGACAGTGCAGTGATCGATAGTGATTTTTTTATTGATGAAAACATTTTGGTTATGAGGTTTTCTAATTTTTAAGACTGCTGTTTCTACAGAAAGATTTAGTGAGCAAATTTACATTAACAAAATGAATAGAAATTGGCAATTTGTTATTCATGATCAATATATCCAAAAGCAAGCACATTGAAAATATACCGGAAATTTTAACTTAAGAATCCTAGAAAGAATTATAGAAATTGTTATCAAAGTTTGGAATTTGTGAAGGTAACAGAGGATTTGACGAACTATGTCATGGAAGGTCAGAGACCAATCCAGCAGTACTTCTTGCTCCTACTCAGACTTTGTAAAACGTCCTCAGTGTCGGAGTAGAATGTTTAAGAACCTTGGGTATGTCAAAGAACGTCTTGTCCTTTTTCTAAAAAAAGTGTCGGAGTAGAATGTTTAAGAACCTTGGGTATGTCAAAGAACGTCTTGTCCTTTTTCTAAAAAAAGTTCATCTGAAGGTATCAAGATCTTGCTGATAAATATTCCGTATCAACTTCTAAAATAATACACGATGGTTTTCATGTATAGATTCTGCGTACTGATGTTGTTTATCATCTTAACAACGTGTTTTATTGTTCCTTCATTTGTGTTTGTTCTATTATAATATTACTTTTACTGTTGAATGGTTTTATGTGATACTCGTTTGACGTGGCTCGGCACTTATACATCTCGTCAATGTGTTTGTATTGGCTTTCATTTTTTAGTGGTTCGTGTTGTGTATGCGACTTTTTGTATTTTTATTGTTCTTATAACGTGACTCTGTACGTTAAAAGATTCCGTCAGTATGAAATTGTTCTTATTATATGTCATTATCATATACTTCTATTCTGAATTACTATATTCGTTGAACCACAATCGTCAAGATCATTAACCGTTAAGAAATTGGGGGCCATAAACAATACTGTGTATGAATTGTTTGTTTCATGACCAATTTCAATGGGGTTTAATTCAAAGTTTTGAATTCTTGGGGTTCCTAAATATACCAAATCTAACTGTGTATTTAGATTTTGGATTTAGAGACTCGTTTTTTTAATTGGTATTGAGGTCGAAAGGGTCCAAAGTTTAACTTTGCTTAATTTCATCAAAAATTGTTTTATTGAAGTTCTTTGATATGCCGAATCTAACTGTGTATTTAGATTTTCATTTTGGACACCTTTTCAGATTGGTCCATATTAAGGTCCAAAATTAAACTTTGTTTGATTGCAACAAAAATTGAATATATGGGGCTCTTTGATATGCTGAATCTAACAATGTATTTAGATTATGAATTTTGGGCTCCGTTGTCGAATTGCACTTTGAAGTCCAAAGGGTAAATGTCCAAGTTATTGGACCATATACAGTCCGTGTCAGAAACCTATGCTGTGTCAAATATTTAATCACAATCCAAATTCAGAGCTGTAGCAAGCTTGAAAGTTGTCTCCATACTTGTTCCAACTGTTCAGGATATGACTTACACAGTCAAATCAAGCTGTGCCCTGTATTTTATTGTATTACATAACTCTTATTAACTGAGTATTTGGACAATAGGAAGTTTATTGTTCCCTTTGACACTAACTATTTCCCTGCCCTTCATGTTTGGAAAAAGTTGGTGTCTCGGGGATAATGAAAATAAGTGTATTCTATTTCCATAGGGCAAATAGTCATGAAGACTATTTCCCTGGGGTGAAAAGGTATTAAAAATATTAACTGACAGGTGTCTTTCAGAATATATACAGGTAGTCAATCTATTTGGTTGTAATATATCATAATACTGCTTTATTTTAGTTACTTAGCTTGAAGGAAAATGAAATTTGATGGCTCTGCAAACATTTAGGGCATACTAAAAGTGTTCATACAGAGCATTATAAACAGTTGTCAGGTTATGTAGAGAGAGTTGAAATTGGAAAATTGATGATGATACAAGACATGAACTTGGCATCCAAATTTAAAGGAAAAGATTTGCACAGCGTTAATTTTACAGGTAACAAGATCACTTGTCTGAATATGTTGGCTTTTATATTGCAACTCATTATTAGACAGATTCTTATGGAATTTATACACAGGCCTACTTTCAATAATTTCTTGATTAAATTTATAAACCAGATTTTTTTTACCATTTATAGACATATGAGAGTTATTATCCTTTAAAATGTTAGATCATCCATGAAAATGGTCAATCAGATTTACAAAAAAATCCTTTTTAAAAGCAGCTTGGCTTATAATATGCATCTACGATGCATTCTTCAAATATAATATCATGGTACAACTCCTTGTATCAGGGGAATGATCTGTAACAGTGCAAGTTTAACAGCAACAAATAGCGATGGAAAGCATTCAACTAATGAGACCCGAGACAAGAAGCAAACCATGACATCTTTGAATTTATGAAGTTATTCAAAGTTTATTTCTTTATGTCATGTCATCTGTGGCCGTTGTATCATTCCATCAGCTAGGTCCCTAGTGCACTTTTGTGTTCTTCGTGCACTAAGGAGGTCCTTTGCGGTATTTCTACGGACCCCCTTTGATGTACACATTTCGAGAACTCTATATCCACTGATTCTTGCACAAATGCCATAGCAAGACTGTTGGAGACAAATTTGCTCTGTGATGACATATTGATGGGAAGCATTAGCGTTATAAATTCGTATACAATGTACAACCTCAACTGCTCCATAATTTCAGGAAATCAGTGTTTGAGAGTTAACCTTTAAAATAGTGTTCTGCTGGAAGAGAATGCTAACAGAAAATAACTTTGATGTTCATCTGCATTTCATCAATCGTACTTGCGAATACATGACGAGATGTTGTTACAATGGTGATTAAATTAAATTCACTTCAAATATATTCAGAACACTACATTCGGAAAGTCGAGGAAGATCAAACTTAGAAATACAACAACTATCAAAGCGAATGTCCATATAAGGAGATTCGATGAGGAACATGACTTTTTCATTTGAAACTCGTTTCCGACTTGTTCTTTCTTTTTGACTGGAGTTGAATTTGATCGTGAACATCTTGAATCCCCTGTTTCGTACATTTCTACTGCCGCAAACAAAGAACTTTTTAACATAAAATATTGTTGATGTGATCTGTATAGTAGCAATTTAGTCACTATGTAATATTTTTGTTACTTTATGTATATCACATACATTTCTCGCAGGGAACTGCCATGTAAATTCCGATTCTTTTGCTGAAATAATATCTATGCATAACTGTGTTTAGAAAGGACAGTATAGACAATTTTCTAAAAAAAAAAAAATTGTCTTCATATTAATATTTTAGGAGCTATGGGTTCTGATTCTCGATGATTGCCACAAGCGGAAATAAGAATCCCCACTATTGAGGTACACATTTCGAGAACTCTATATCCAATGATTCTTGCACAAACGCCATGGCAAGACTGTGATGACAAATTGATGGAAAGCATTAGCGTTATGAATTCGTATACACTGTACAACCTCAACTGCATGGTTGTACATCATAACATAAAATATCCAGTCGGCATAAAGGAAACAAAAACCAATAATCCTAAACCAATCGCTGAGGGGTCGAATTACAAAGAAGGAAATAAAACAATCGCGAAACCACCGAATTATTCAATTTATCCAAATATCTCTTAATTCGTAGTAAAAAGATCTTCACAAAATAATTTTCCTTTTTTTTTTTTTTTAAGACAAACACATTTTTTTAATGAACGTCATTTATTTTTCAGAAATGAAGATAACATGTAATTTTGGAGAGAAAACAATAGGTGCGAAATCTTCTTCGTGTAACAACTACAGAGAAGATTTTAAAAAAGTTGAAAAACAAAAAGAAAAATTTAAATTAAACTTTAAATAAAAAAATGGTGAAAAATATAATACTGTGGATTCATTTTTATTCGTGGTATACCAATTTTCGTGGGTTTCGTGGGTCACAGCGAACCACGAATTTAAGAATTCAACGAAGAATCCCGATAAATGTGTTTGAAGTCGGATGTTTATTTCCGGTTTTGGTATGCAGTTTTAGTATAGTGTTGACTAGCAATAAACATTGTAACATTAAACGTGTTTTTTTTTTTATTAAAAGAAGATACAAGTATTTTAATCAAATCAATAATAAATATATTGAATATCAGTGATAATTTACTTTTTAAAATTGATTAAATGATTGATTGATTGTTGGTTGCTTAACGTCCAGTGGCAAATATTTCATGCATATTCAGGACGAGAACAAGTTCACAATAAATACAATAGGTAGGCTGATACAATAGAGGCCATCTTGGTCGGAGAAATTTGGACTGCCACCGGAAAAGGAGGGTATATTGGATAGGGACAGAAATTTTGCCTTGCAACAGGCCACCTACGGACCCCTCAGAGAGTTGTTGCAAGGGTTCTTAACGTGCAAAGAGCATGGCACTCTCTTTACACGAGGCAGCGGAATTAACGTCCCCCTTCTGACCGGACGTGACTGCGAACTTGATACATCCCGCACAGCCAAACGGACGCCCCACTTCGGCAAGCGTTTTACTGCCGGTCGGGAGAAGACCAAGTGACCATATTTCTATACCCCAGTCACCCTTGGGGATAAAATTGATTAAAACTGTTTATGGAAAATAACTGCAAGTTGCTAATTACCGTGTCATAGTTTGGTTTACTAGTGATTAAAAATCAATAGGATTAAGTACGGGGATATTGCCCGTAGGTAATATTGTTTATGACAGGAACATTTATTTTCACACCTTTTACTTATATGACTGTTTATTATATCGTGATTAGGGAAATGAGCTTTCAATCATAAAGTTTTGATTGCCTTATAGAATCCCGACAACATTTATAAATTGTAAAACAAACAAATAATTAGTTGTCTTTGTCCATTATTGTAATAGAAGTTTTCAATGAACACTTTAACCTAAAATGACCAAGCGAGGATTTTGACAATTCAAAACTTTTTCAATGAATGCCTTCTTTTTTATTTGTTTTATTATTGATCAAACCAAGGAGGTTATATGATCTCCTAAATCAAAAAGAAATCCACGAATTACGCATCTGATTCTTTTTTCTTTTGTAATCAGCGATCCACGAATTTACGTATACCACGAAACGTCTTTTTTTCTCTATCCACGAAAATTGATACCAACGAAAATAAATGAATCCACAGAAACTATTTTCTCTTGGAGAACTTAAAACATCTCTGTCGAAAGCCCATGATACAGCTTGTGGGCCTGATAATATTCACTACCAACTCTTAAAACACTTGCCAGATTCCTTACTAGAAGCCCTCTTGCAGCTCATGAATAACATCTGGGAATCTGGTGATTTACCATCAATCTGGAAGCTTGCAACCGTCGTGCCTATTCCAAAACCATGTAAATATATTTTTTCGGGAAAGAAAAAGAGATCAGACACTGAGGCAAATGAAATGCATGAAAATGAAACCAAGCAAAGTCCATGTACCGAGGAAGGTAATCCATCTGTTAATTGAAAAAGAAATATGAACAAAAACAAATTAAAAGACGTTAAGCAACCAACAATCAATCAATCAAGTGTAAATGGACTGCAGACCTCTCTTAATGAGCTGTCATCTTATTGCTTGCAGTGGAACTTGAAAATAAACTATGACAAAACTATGTGTGTGATATCTAACACATCTGGTCGCTTATTAAGTTCAAAATCTACCATCATTAATATCCCTTTAGAAAATGTTAAACATTATAGGTATTTGGGAGTTGTATTTTCAGCATCTGGTGCATTTACAGAGGCAAAATCTGAACTTTATAAAAAGTGGTTAAAGGCATTTTTAAACTAAGAAAATCATTTAGTGACCCACTTCCAAAAATTTCAACATTCATTCATATATTTGACCATACAATTCAGCCAATTTTACTGTATGGATCAAAAATATGGGGTGCTGGCAGTCCATCGAAACGGATTCACTATGTAATGATTTTATACTTGACAATTGAATGTAAAATGTTGTAAATATATACTTGGTGTGAACAGAAAGAGCACAAATAATGCTGTCATGGCAGAAGTGGGACATTTACCAATACAATTGTCTAGTTTATACGTTTCGTATTCTGGTTCCTAATACTGCATTAAAAAATCGTTAACCAGTGCACCAGAAACGTGACTGGTTAGCTGTTCACATGTTTGCGCATCCTTAAACCCTGACTTCCGTTTAGGAACCAGACGATATCAGGGCATGGTTTGTTTACTATGTATGCACCAGTGTACATCCATCTGGATGTAAACGTCCTAAATAATTCAAATTTATCAGACAAAAAATTAGGGAAATGCCTTCGTCATGAAGCCATAGGTCAAGTTATTAATGAACAATTAGAAAACTTTTATGTTGTTATTGAAGAGATTAGGGTCGGAAGTTGTGACCACGGCAAAACAAATGACAATGAAACCGTTACGCCTGAAAGTACTACATAAGAGACCAAATGACACAGAAATAAATAACTATAGATCACTGTACAGCCTTCTTCAATGAGCAAAGCCCATACCTCAAAGTCAGCTATGAAAGGCCCCAAAATGACAAATGTAAAACAATTCACGCTAGAAAACAAACAGCCTTATTAATGTAAAAAAAATGTACTAAAAATCTAACAAATATGTAACACAGCAACAAACAATATTAAACCACTGAATTTCAGGCTCCTGACAGTAAATTTCTGTTTATACTTTTAAATACTGTCTGATATGCTCTGTCCTTATAGGTGTTGACATGCAATATGCTCTTAGATTTGCCGTTGTCTTTCAATATTGACTTGTTCTATGGGGTGTGTTTTGTTGTCGCATTTAATAATTCCATAAAACCTACAAAAGATGCTGAATATAAGGTATTATCAAAAGGCATCAAGTCAATCAAGTTTACATTTTTTTTACCTCCTACCCTATTTTTCTGAAGCTGATATCCGTAAACCAAGTAAATATAAAACTGGAAAGATCTAGTTTACATTTTTTTCCCTCCTCCTACCCTAAGTTTTTTGGGCTGATGTCCCCCAAGGGTGACTGGGGTATAGAAATATTGTCACTTGGTCTTCTCTCGACCGGCAGTAAAACGCTTGCCGAAGTGGGGCGTCCGTTTGGCTGTGCGGGACGTATCAAGTTCGCAGTCACGTCCGGTCAGAAGGGGGACGTTAAATCCGATGCCTCGTGTAAGGAGAGTGCCACGCTCTTTGCGCGTTAAGAACCCTTGCAACAACTCTTTTTGAGGGGTCCGTAGGTGGCCTGTTGCAAGACAAAATTTCTGTCCCTATCCAATATACCCTCATTTTCCGGTGGCAGTCCAAATGTCCCCGACCGTCCTGAATATGCATGAAATATTTACCACTGGACGTTAAGCAACCAACAATCAATCAATCAATAATTTTTTGGGCTGATGTCCGTAAACCAACTTATTAAATAAAAACGGTATAAGTATGATGTTTAAATGTTTTACATTTATGTTAAGGTTTTTATTGTTTTATTTATGTATTCATTTATTTGACAAAAACTCTTAGAACAAAGAATATTTCAGCTTAACATCATAGATTACAGATTATGTTGAGCGTTTGTCATAAAAAAAAGTTTGTTGCATAATGATTGTAAAAGAAAGGTCAGGAAGTCTGTAGTTCAGTGGTTGTCGTTTGTTGCTGTTTAACATAATTGTTTTTCGTTCATTTATTTGTACACTAATAAGGCCGTTAGTTTTCTCGTTTGAACTGTTTAACATTTGTCAATTTCGGGGCCATTTATAGCGGACTATGCGGTATGGGCTTTGCTGATTGTTGAAGTCCGTACGTAATTCATATTTAACAACTTTTCAATGCTTCGGTTGCACGTCTACCTGTTTTTTTCAATATCTTCATTTAAAAGCCTGTTTTCTTTATGAAGGTTTGCGTTTTTTTCTGATATTTGCATTGTCAAATTCGACACTGTCTATTCTTTTACTTAGGCTAGATATCTCTGACTTAAAGTGCTGTCCAACGTTCTCTTTATTGGTTTGAATCACAACCATCATTTCTTTATTTACGATCTTTTTTTCATTTGGGTCAGTAAGATTGTAACTATTTCAGTAACAATCATTTTAACATCTTCTTTTTCAAAATGTTTTTCTTTCAATGTCTTATCTCATTGAATTTCATTCAGATTTGACCTTTATTGGTAATTTTTCAACAATTTACTGTAAACTTGACATTTTTTTGGATAATTGTATACGATGTTACCTTAAATCGGTCATTTCAAGACAATTTTTTAGATGTATTGACAAATATTATAGAAGTAAAATTGAAACAACCACAGCTTTATTTAAAAATTACACCATTTCCTCAGTATTATTTTTTCAGTAATGTTTTCTTCTTTTTGATATTCATTCAGATTTGACCTTTATTGGTAATTTTTTAACATTTTACTGTTAATTTGACATTTTTTTTGGATAATTGTATACGGTGTTACTTTAAATCGGTCATTTGATCAAGAAATTTTCTAATATCTTTTGACAAATGTATTAGAAGTAAAATTGAAACAACCACAGGTTTATTTAAAAATTGCAAAGTTTTCTAAGTAATTTTTTTTTCAGTTATTTCTTTTTACTTTTTGATAGTCTTTCAGATTTGACCTTTATTGGTAATTTTTTATACATTTTACTGTAAATTTGACATTTTTTGGGATCATTGTATACGATGTGACTTTTAATCGGTCATTTGATCAAGACAATTTTCTAATATGTATTGACAAATGTACTAGAAGTAAATTTGAAATAACCACAGCTTTATTTACAAATTCCACCATTTTCAGTATTTTTTTACTTTTGTTGGATAATTGTATACGGTGTTACTTTCAATCGGTTTTTGATCAAGACAATTTTCTAATATCTTTTGACAAATGTATTAGAAGTAAAATTGAAACAACCACAGGTTTATTTAAAAATTGCAAAGTTTTCTCAGTAATTTTTTTTTTTCAGTTATTTCTTTTTACTTTTTGATAGTCATTCAGATTTGACCTTTATTGGTAATTTTTTATACATTTTACTGTAAATTTGACATTTTTTTGGGATCATTGTATACGATGTGACTTTTAATCGGTCATTTGATCAAGACAATTTTCTAATATGTATTGACAAATGTACTAGAAGTAAATTTGAAATAACCACAGCTTTATTTCAAAATTCCACCATTTTTTCAGTACTTTTTTTCAGTATTTTTTTACTTTTTTTGGATAATTGTATACGGTGTTACTTTCAATCGGTTTTTGATCAAGACAATTTTCTAATATCTATTGACAAATGTTTTAGAAACACAATTGAAACAACCAAAGGTTTAATTAAAAAATTGCAACGTTTTCTCAGTAAAATTTTTGGTGTAAAGGAGTAGGTCCGGTAAGGCCCCTTTTTGGCCCAAAAATATAAGTTTTAGAAAATTGTTAAAATATAAATTTTGAGTTATTTATTGGACAGTTGAATGCTTCTGCTACATGAATATGGGCTGTTTTTGACAATACAGTAAACATATATTGGGTTGTAGCACCATTAAGTCATGCTAAATAGCTGAAATCTTCAAAATTGTATCATTTTAGTTAAATTTTAGACGGTTTCCGTGTAAAACGAAAGTGGCCGCATTCGTGTTCATCCTTAATATTGCAATGTAAATTGTATTTTATGATAATATATGACATCTGTAAAGGTTGTGGATGAACACGGATGCGGCTACTTTCCTTTATGACAAAAACCATCTGAAAAGTTACGTTTTTTTGGCATATTTGAGAGATTTTTCATATTTTAGCTTCAATTGGATCGTTTTTAATGACTTAATCAGTTAAAATCTTTCACATAAACTAATTGAATCAAGTGATATAGACAGTTAAGTGTTTAAAAAGTGGTCAAAGTCTTTCGTCAGATGAAACTGAAATTTGAGGCCAAAATGAGTCCTTACCGGACCTACTCCTTTTACTACTTTTTGGATATTCATTCAGGTTTGACCTTTATTGGTAATTTTTCAACATTTTACTGTAAATTTGACATTTTTTAGATAATTGTATAAGATGTTACTTTAAATCGGTCATTTGATCAAGACAATTTTCTAATATGTATTGACAAATGTATTAGAAATTAAAATTGAAACAACCACAGGCTTATTTAAAAATTGCAAAGTTTTCTCAGTAACTTTGTTTTACTAAATTTTACTACTTTTTGGATATTCATTCAGATTGGACCTTTATTGGTAATTTTTAAAACATTCTTATATGTCCCCATTCAAATGCATTGATCGTCCAAAATAAAGGTGGGGTTCCAACCCCCGGATCTGCATCCGCGGCCGCCTAAACCATATTCATTCCTGTTTTTCATTTCAAAAAGATTGAATGACATACAAGGTCAAGCTAATAGGTGACACATATGCATATCACTTTGCTAGACCCTAACAACTGTCATTTTATTCCGAACTTAGACATCATGGACTTGGGGTGAAGGTGGGAGTCATTTAATTTACTATGGACAGGTCAATCAGACCTCACCATTGATCCTTGTAGTAGTAAACATTTGTCTGATTTGTGTCTCATAAATTTTGTACATGAAAGACTCATGACCATTCGTGGTCATATGCCATGATATTGAAAACCTTGATAAAATATGATTTTTTTATGTTTGTTCTTTTAATCTTGCCACATTTTTCATAATTATGTTTGGTTTTTGGTTAACTGCCTACAGTGCTTTCAGCGCTTTGAATAATTTTTAAAACATGTTTCTACATCAAATCTATCGTAACTTTCTACTTTTCGAAGTTGTTTCCCCACAAGAACCTCAACATCAGTTCTATAAAAATTGACCCAATATTCATCTTTATTGATTATCCCAAGGTCGGTGGATGTGTTTCAAGACTTCCATCCAACATAACATGAACTTATATAGTCAAATAGGGTCTATTATAACAAGAACTTTACCTGATATTGTATACTGAAAAAATTGATGGAGTTTTGTTTTCCATAAATCCAACCGTTCATATCCAATTCTGTTGCTAGGCAACAATCGTTTTTTTCTCTTAAAAATGTTGTTCTTTTCTTGTTACCTTCAATAATGACTGTAATTATCAATTTATACTTAGTAACACTTTAAACTAATATAAATTATTTCTACAGAGTTGAAAAAGTTGTAAACCAACTCAGTTTTATGGTTGCTATGGCAGCCCTGCCAAAAATAAAATTTTGGCCGTTGGTACGATCATTTTTTTTTTTTGGTTTTGTTATGTTAACTGTATCAAGTCTAAATCAGTGAATACGCATAAGATTTCAATGTTTTTATTTTAGATTAAGCAGATGGTTGCTATGGCAACAGAAATACTCATTGTATGCATCAACATGAGAAAAAAATGATCCGTTTATGTTAATTGTTTTGGTTAATGTAAATTGATATGATACCAATAGTATTTGAAACCATTTTTTTGGCTCTTTTGTTATTATAGGAGATCTAGGGTATACTACTGAGAGTTCAATTACTAGTATACATAAGTTTATGTCCACAGGTGCTGCATAAACCTACCTTTTAAAGAGATCTCTGTCCTTGTCTTCTGATGTTGAAACATTCATTCCCCATCCTAGCCAAGAACTTGATAGTGTTGATATTCAATTGTATCTCAACACATATAAAGTCCCCAGTAAGGATAGTTTGTTTTTTTCCTTTTCCATTTTTTCTCCCTAAAAAAATTAAGTAATATTTAACATAATACTTCTTTATTTTTCTATCCCATACTTTTTTCATTTTCCTTTTTTTCTAATCATTAACTTATCGAGAACTATAAATCATTAATACATAGTACATATGTATTGTTAATTTAACAGTGGACTGTTAATGCATGATGATTGTGACATTCACAACAGTTGATTTTTCTTTCTGCCATTTTCTTTAACACAATTTCTGACTAGTTTTCCTTCAACACTATGCCATTGTTTTGAAGCAGTTTCTTTCAGGTACTAAACATAGACACACTGAGCATTTTTCACTATAGATTACAGTTTTAGTATGTTGAACAGGCAAACTATACATTTTTGCATGAGCATAACAAAACGTACAATGCATTCGATTAGAGTTTCATTAAAAGACGGGGTGCAAGCAAATGATTCATGCTTCCTTTTTAATGATTCAACATCTAATAATGATCTAACCTGACTCTCTGAATTCTAATTGGCCAAAATGTGCAGGAATTGATCCAAATTTATTTGGAAATTCAGTTCTGAATTCCTGGAAGAGAATAAAAGAATTAACTACCATCATATCAAGGCAATGGAAAAACAATACTTCCCACCAAGATATTTGACAGATATTGGTTTGACTTGTCGACACCAAACATACCTTCATTATAACTTTCAATACTCTCTGGTTGTTTTACAGCCTGTTTTTTTTAAATATTTCTTACCTGATCAATTTCCGCAAAAAGGTTTAAAGGGTGAATGCCATCAGTATACATATCTTTAAAATTGTAAGAGTATTTCGTCCTCATAGTAGATCGTTCGCGCCCTACTCTGCTGGACTTCATATGTCCAGAGAAAATATTGGTCCTGTATCGACCGAATTTAGAAATATTATGATAACTACTTCCTGTTTTTGCCAATATTTGAATTATGATTGCATTCTTATTATTAATAAACTCATAGATACCAGGACTAAATTAATACATTTAAGTTCATGTTTTTGAACCTTTTTTTGTTCAGAATGAAACAACTCTTGAAAAATGCAACACCATGTTGCAGGTGTTTAATGTCATGGATTAAATAAGGCCTATACATTTACATTGTAATATCACCTTGAATTGTTTGATGTCTGTGTTGGGTGATGTTGCAGCAGTAAGTATTAATTATAAAGTTTAAAGTGAAACAATTAGCTTAAGTTCTCATGCGAGAGAATAACACATTTTCATTTATTTTGCAATTCATGCAGAAACGAGAAAGTTGTTTACTGTATAGAAGCCATTTTTAGTCCATTAATTTTAAATATTAAAGATATGAAAGTTAAGGTTATGATATGACTGCCAATTAGGAAATATAAGATTTTAAATGACGCAAACACTGGGAAATATTACAGATAAATCTAAGTTAGCACTACTTTTTTATCAAAAATAATAATTTGACAGGGTTGCTTTAAAACCCTTAATGTTGTATAAACCACTTACAGTAATTACTTTTTTTCACATGCAACCTTTCACTTAACTTTGTTCGAATGAATTATGATACTGAGTCAATTAACTAAGGTATACTATAACTCTTTACTTGCCTTCAATAATAAATTACTATGCCAAAAAAAAAAATATTACAAAGAAAACACATATGTACTTCAAACTATGAAACTAATGATCTACATCAATTTATTTTCTGGGAGTTGTGCCCCTTTGACCTTGAAATTTTGGCCTTAAAATATTACTTCAAGTTTGTCATTTTAACCTTTCAGAAACAACACAGCATAGTTACATAAAACTTTTTACATAATAAGGATATGCTATGTATATATAATAATGACAGGAAATTGTGTTTAAACTAGGAGTTAGGCATGTATCTTTTAGATTTTTTTTTCGCAAGTCCATGTACATGTATACACTTTCAAAAAAATCAAGTTTGTTCCTATATTTTGCATTGATATTTGTTGTAACTTTGCATGTTTATGGCTACCCACAAAAACCAATGTGAACTTTTGAAACTTAAATCATCATCTGTACTTGTTTATTTCTCCTGACAAAAAATGTGAATATTGTATAAATGCATTTTCTATACACTCTGTTTCAGATATCTCCAAATTTGCAGGCACTTGACATTTAAGGAGACCCTGATGATCATATAGAGGAAGAGAATAAGATTGATTTAAATTGTGATAACTTGAAAGTCCATACAAGAGTAATGGACCAATTGAACAACAATGATGACATTAAAGTACAGTTCTGGTGATATTGATTTGATAGAAATGAACACACGTGGTCAATCAAATAATAATTTGTGGTTTGCAATGAGAAAAGGTATTATTACCGCATCAAATTTTGAAAAAGTTTTAAATGCTGTTCAAAGATGTCCCCCTTCGCTTTTGAAACAGTTAATGGGGAAATACAGTAATGCTACTTCAGCTTCTTTAGATTGGTGTCGAAAAAAGGAAGAAACAGCTTTACACTTGTATATAAAAGTAAACACTTAATGCTGTGATGCACATTTAAAAATATTCTCAGAAAGTGTAAGAAAAGGCAATAACAGGATAGAACACCAATAAGTATTTTCTAAATATTCTTACCTTGAATGGGCTTGAATTTTAAAACCTGGCTGCCTTTCCAACTATTTCTTTGTACTTATGCATTCAGGAAATGATGCTCTTCACAATCCATAATAGGAAAATAACTATTGGTCTTGTAAACGTTTCCGACCCCAAGGGTGACTGGGGTATAGAAATATGGTCATCTGGTCTTCTCCCGACCGGCAGTAAAACGCTTGCCGAAGTGGGGCGTCCGTTTGACTGTGCGGGATGTATCAAGTTCACAGTCACGTCCAGTCAGAAGGGGGACGTTAAATCCGAAGCTTCATGTAAAGAGAGTGCCACGCTCTTTTGCACGTTAAAACCCCTTGCACAACACTTTTTGAGGGGTCCGTAGGTGGCCTGTTGCAAGGCAAAATTTCTGTCCCTATCCTATATACCCTCCTTTTCCGGTGTCTGTCCAAATTTCTCCGAGTATCATCTCAAAATGGCCTCTATTGTATCAATCTACCTATTGTATTTATTGTGAACTTGTTCTCGTCCTGAATATGCATGAAATATTTGCCACTGGACGTTAAGCAACCAACAATCAATGCAATCGTTTTCACAGGTTAAAAAACCCAGTGGTAATAGGAGGGAAATCACCCCTGGGGAGAATTTTTTTCTCTTAAAATTTGCAAAATTTTATTACATGCTATAGTGATAATATAAAAAGACAAATAAGGGTCAAGTTTATTATATAATATATCATATATGTGAGAATCGGACGCCTGTTTAATTTATTCGGATATTATTTGAATGATTTAGTTTTCAAAAAAACACAGGGGACAACCTGATTTTAGGGGGGTTGAACATTTAAATTACAATATTTTATCGGAAGAAATATAAGAATGAGTGTTTAATTGGCAGGGGTTGATGCATTATTTAATTTAGTTTACACTGAAACTTAAAATTTTCAAAGAAGATGGTTGAACAAAAGAATAATTGCTTAAGGCCACACAGCCCCTTGAACTTGTTGATGTGGAAGAAGGGAACGATGGGGGAGTTAACAGTCAGGACAGTTGAAGAAAAATTTGTTGGTATTTCAATAAAATAATTTCTTACATGGTTTGATGGGAAAAAATATTTATATGTTGATGCTTTAAATTCAGTTAACTGCAGATTGAAAATTCCTGTGTTTATAATTTTTTAATGATCTATTTGATATTTAGGAATAAGGGGTAATTTTTTTTTTAGAATTATTGAAAACAATATTATATTAAAACTAATTATTATTTAAATTAGACTTAATACAAATCATGATTATTTTTTTATAAATAAATACGGATACTTTTCATGAAAAGAATTATGTTTCAATAAGCAAATAGATAGTTAATAACCTGTTTCTTGTTTTTTTTTTTTAGGAAAGTTTGAACTTGACATTTTGTCAATTTATCCAACACCAGAGAAGTTTCTTTGAAGACCAGTGAAGCAACAATGGGTGGATTATTTACAAATCAAATTAGTGGACAGCAAAAGCCAAACAACCATCTTTCCGATGCTGCTAGATCCAGAGTGTGTAAGTTTTTCTTGATCATTGTTTTGAATATTATTCAGTGTGTATATATGGAAAATAGTTAATGAAAAAAATTGTAGTGAGTGCAGGGTTTGAATTAAGGTACACTCAATTGACAAAAACTAATAGAAATTATTTGATTTTAAGTTTGAATTATTTTCCCTGCTTTTGATTCCTCGGGTGTTTTCCTCTTTTCTATTCCCGTAAATTATTTTGTGCTGTTCTAATTGTTCATGAGCAAGTGAAAAATAATTGAAAATCCTGTTACAAAAATACAGTTCTTGTATAGGTCCGTCACTGCAAATTTTTCACATCTAATACGATTCATTTCATTACAATCTACTGTATGATTTAACCAATCACAATCTTTTTCACAGTTTTTGTTGAGGAAGGGCATTCCGTTTTAACCATTATCGAGTTAAGCCCCTTTAGAAATAGAAAAAATGCAAAATATTTAGTTTCCATTTTGTAACTTACGTTCGAGTTTGATTTTTTTGTTTTGGTTTGATGGTGTTGTGTGCAGAGTTATGACCTTGAATTTTAGAAAATTCACTCAAACCATCTGTTTCACGATTTGTTTTGTCATGCTTGAAGATTTCGACTTGAAAATTGACATGCAGTTTAATCATGTAAAGTTACTGATCAAGATCGAATTTTGTTTTGGTCTGATGATCTGGTGTAGAGTTTTTGTCCTTGAATTTTTCAATTTAATGAAATAATCAGTTTTAATTTTATTTTTTTTTGGTCGTGCATGAATATATTGACTTGCTATTTATTGCATATACAAATACATTAGTTTAAATCATGACAAGTTAAAGATCAAGCTAAAATTTTGTTTCAGTACAATGAATTTTTAACCGGTAAGGGACTATGTATTGTCATGCAATACTCACTGAATGCTTGTTTTTTTTTTCAAGGATTGGTGCTTCAAATACAGTATGTGAAAGACTAGGTGGTCTGGTCAATGACGCAGAAGAAGGTACTAAGGAATGTAAAAGTAAAATGAAACTTACTGTGGTTAACAAGTACCCAAGACTTTGCCTTTTTCCAAGCGTGATATTAAGAAAGGGGAAGACATTCGTTATGATTATGGAGAGGAGTCGAAGAAGTTGCCATGGGTACTAATCATATATTATGTAAACGTTATACAATAGGATAGATAGATAATTTAGATTGCATTGTGATTCATTTGAAATTCGTCTCACAAATCAAAAGTTTTAAGCACATGTTGGTACAATAACTACAGGTCAAATATAAATATTTACTTTTGAAGAGAAGTGTTGTGTCTTCACTACACTTTAATGCACAAAAGTGAGAAATTTCAAATTGAAAATAATACAAATCTTTTAACCAATTCGATTGAAATAAATTGTTTGGGTTCTTACTGTAAATGTAAAGCAAAATTATATCCGGGTGAAATTTGATCCGGAGGTAAAAATGTCACAGTAGTTGTTATTTTTTTATCCGGAGGAAAATATTTCCCTGGGATAATTTTTCCTTTGCCGTGAAATTCTACCTGGGTAGTTATCTTATTGAATAGTAAAAAAAATAACTATGAAATAATTATATTTTGTGTATTTGAATTAAGGCAAAATAGTTAATATCCCAACTGATACGATATTCCCGTGCTTGCATTTCCTATCATGCTTTTCTTGATAGAGGGTTGCTGCTTACAAGGAAGCTATTAAACCAAGAGTTCCAAATGGTTAAGTTGAAATCAAAAAGATTGAATGACATACAAGGTCAAGCTAATAGGTGACACATATGCATATCACTTTGCTAGACCCTAACAACTGTCATTTTATTCCGAACTTAGACATCATGGACTTGGGGTGAAGGTGGGAGTCATTTAATTTACTATGGACAGGTCAATCAGACCTCACCATTGATCCTTGTAGTAGTAAACATTTGTCTGATTTGTGTCTCATAAATTTTGTACATGAAAGACTCATGACCATTCGTGGTCATATGCCATGATATTGAAAACCTTGATAAAATATGATTTTTTTATGTTTGTTCTTTTAATCTTGCCACATTTTTCATAATTATGTTTGGTTTTTGGTTAACTGCCTACAGTGCTTTCAGCGCTTTGAATAATTTTTAAAACATGTTTCTACATTAAATCTATCGTAACTTTCTACTTTTCGAAGTTGTTTCCCCACAAGAACCTCAACATCAGTACTATAAAAATTGACCCAATATTCATCTTTATTGATTATCCCAAGGTCGATGGATGTGTTTCAAGACTTCCATCCAACATAACATGAACTTATATAGTCAAATAGGGTCTATTATAACAAGAACTTTACCTGATATTGTATACTGAAAAAATTGATGGAGTTTTGTTTTCCATAAATCCAACCGTTCATATCCAATTCTGTTGCTAGGCAACAACCGTTTTTTTTCTCTTAAAAATGTTGTTCTTTTCTTGTTACCTTCAATAATGACTGTAATTATCAATTTATACTTAGTAACACTTTAAACTAATATAAATTATTTCTACAGAGTTGAAAAAGTTGTAAACCAACTCAGTTTTATGGTTGCTATGGCAGCCCTGCCAAAAATAAAATTTTGGCCGTTGGTACGATCATTTTTTTTTTGGTTTTGTTATGTTAACTGTATCAAGTCTAAATCAGTGAATACGCATAAGATTTCAATGTTTTTATTTTAGATTAAGCAGATGGTTGCTATGGCAACAGAAATACTCATTGTATGCATCAATATGAGAAAAAAATGATCCGTTTATGTTAATTGTTTTGGTTAATGTAAATTGATATGATACCAATAGTATTTGAAACCATTTTTTTGGCTCTTTTGTTATTATAGGAGATCTAGGGTATACTACTGAGAGTTCAATTACTAGTATACATAAGTTTATGTCCACAGGTGCTGCATAAACCTACCTTTTAAAGAGATCTCTGTCCTTGTCTTCTGATGTTGAAACATTCATTCCCCATCCTAGCCAAGAACTTGATAGTGTTGATATTCAATTGTATCTCAACACATATAAAGTCCCCAGTAAGGATAGTTTGTTTTTTTCCTTTTCCATTTTTTCTCCCTAAAAAAATTAAGTAATATTTAACATAATACTTCTTTATTTTTCTATCCCATACTTTTTTCATTTTCCTTTTTTTCTAATCATTAACTTATCGAGAACTATAAATCATTAATACATAGTACATAGGTATTGTTAATTTAACAGTGGACTGTTAATGCATGATGATTGTGACATTCACAACAGTTGATTTTTCTTTAACACAATTTCTGACTAGTTTTCCTTCAACACTATGCCATTGTTTTGAAGCAGTTTCTTTCAGGTACTAAACATAGACACACTGAGCATTTTTCACTATAGATTACAGTTTTAGTATGTTGAACAGGCAAACTATACATTTTTGCATGAGCATAACAAAACGTACAATGCATTCGATTAGAGTTTCATTAAAAGACGGGGTGCAAGCAAATGATTCATGCTTCCTTTTTAATGATTCAACATCTAATAATGATCTAACCTGACTCTCTGAATTCTAATTGGCCAAAATGTGCAGGAATTGATCCAAATTTATTTGGAAATTCAGTTCTGAATTCCTGGAAGAGAATAAAAGAATTAACTACCATCATATCAAGGCAATGGCAAAACAATACTTCCCACCAAGATATTTGACAGATATTGGTTTGTCTTGTCGACACCAAACATACCTTCATTATAACTTTCAATACTCTCTGGTTGTTTTACAGCCTGTTTTTTTTAAATATTTCTTACCTGATCAATTTCCGCAAAAAGGTTTAAAGGGTGAATGCCATCAGTATACATATCTTTAAAATTGTAAGAGTATTTCGTCCTCATAGTAGATCGTTCGCGCCCTACTCTGCTGGACTTCATATGTCCAGAGAAAATATTGGTCCTGTATCGACCGAATTTAGAAATATTATGATAACTACTTCCTGTTTTTGCCAATATTTGAATTATGATTGCATTCTTATTATTAATAAACTCATAGATACCAGGACTAAATTAATACATTTAAGTTCATGTTTTTGAACCTTTTTTTGTTCAGAATGAAACAACTCTTGAAAAATGCAACACCATGTTGCAGGTGTTTAATGTCATGGATTAAATAAGGCCTATACATTTACATTGTAATATCACCTTGAATTGTTTGATGTCTGTGTTGGGTGATGTTGCAGCAGTAAGTATTAATTATAAAGTTTAAAGTGAAACAATTAACTTAAGTTCTCATGCGAGAGAATAACACATTTTCATTTATTTTGCAATTCATGCAGAAACGAGAAAGTTGTTTACTGTATAGAAGCCATTTTTAGTCCATTAATTTTAAATATTAAAGATATGAAAGTTAAGGTTATGATATGACTGCCAATTAGGAAATATAAGATTTTAAATGACGCAAACACTGGGAAATATTACAGATAAATCTAAGTTAGCACTACTTTTTTATCAAAAATAATAATTTGACAGGGTTGCTTTAAAACCCTTAATGTTGTATAAACCACTTACAGTAATTACTTTTTTTCACATGCAACCTTTCACTTAACTTTGTTCGAATGAATTATGATACTGAGTCAATTAACTAAGGTATACTATAACTCTTTACTTGCCTTCAATAATAAATTACTATGCCAAAAAAAAAAATATTACAAAGAAAACACATATGTACTTCAAACTATGAAACTTATGATCTACATAAATTTATTTTCTGGGAGTTGTGCCCCTTTGACCTTGAAATTTTGGCCTTAAAATATTACTTCAAGTTTGTCATTTTAACCTTTCAGAAACAACACAGCATAGTTACATAAAACTTTTTACATAATAAGGATATGCTATGTATATATAATAATGACAGGAAATTGTGTTTAAACTAGGAGTTAGGCATGTATCTTTTAGATTTTTTTTTCGCAAGTCCATGTACATGTATACACTTTCAAAAAAATCAAGTTTGTTCCTATATTTTGCATTGATATTTATTGTAACTTTGCATGTTTATGGCTACCCACAGAAACCAATGTGAACTTTTGAAACTTAAATCATCATCTGTACTTGTTTATTTCTCCTGACAAAAAATGTGAATATTGTATAAATGCATTTTCTATACACTCTGTTTCAGATATCTCCAAATTTGCAGGCACTTGACATTTAAGGAGACCCTGATGATCATATAGAGGAAGAGAATAAGATTGATTTAAATTGTGATAACTTGAAAGTCCGTACAAGAGTAATGGACCAATTGAACAACAATGATGACATTAAAGTACAGTTCTGGTGATATTGATTTGATAGAAATGAACACACGTGGTCAATCAAATAATAATTTGTGGTTTGCAATGAGAAAAGGTATTATTACCGCATCAAATTTTGAAAAAGTTTTAAATGCTGTTCAGAGATGTTCCCCTTCGCTTTTGAAACAGTTAATGGGGAAATACAGTAATGCTACTTCAGCTTCTTTAGATTGGGGTCGAAAAAAGGAAGAAACAGCTTTACACTTGTATATAAAAGTAAACACTTAATGCTGTGATGCACATTTAAAAATATTCTCAGAAAGTGTAAGAAAAGGCAATAACAGGATAGAACACCAATAAGTATTTTCTAAATATTCTTACCTTGAATGGGCTTGAATTTTAAAACCTGGCTGCCTTTCCAACTATTTCTTTGTACTTATGCATTCAGGAAATGATGCTCTTCACAATCCATAATAGGAAAATAACTATTGGTCTTGTAAACGTTTCTGACCCCAAGGGTGACTGGGGTATAGAAATATGGTCATCTGGTCTTCTCCCGACCGGCAGTAAAACGCTTGCCGAAGTGGGGCGTCCGTTTGACTGTGCGGGATGTATCAAGTTCACAGTCACGTCCAGTCAGAAGGGGGACGTTAAATCCGAAGCTTCATGTAAAGAGAGTGCCACGCTCTTTTGCACGTTAAAACCCCTTGCACAACAATTTTTGAGGGGTCCGTAGGTGGCCTGTTGCAAGGCAAAATTTCTGTCCCTATCCTATATACCCTCCTTTTCCGGTGTCTGTCCAAATTTCTCCGAGTATCATCTCAAAATGGCCTCTATTGTATCAATCTACCTATTGTATTTATTGTGAACTTGTTCTCGTCCTGAATATGCATGAAATATTTGCCACTGGACGTTAAGCAACCAACAATCAATCAATCAATGCAATCGTTTTCACAGGTTAAAAAAACCCAGTGGTAATAGGAGGGAAATCACCCCTGGGGAGAATTTTTTTCTCTTAAAATTTGCAAAATTTTAAGACATGCTATAGTGATAATATAAAAAGACAAATAAGGGTCAAGTTTATTATATAATATATCATATATGTGAGAATCGGACGCCTGTTTAATTTATTCGGATATTATTTGAATGATTTAGTTTTCAAAAAAACACAGGGGACAACCTGATTTTAGGGGGGTTGAACATTTAAATTACAATATTTTATCGGAAGAAATATAAGAATGAGTGTTTAATTGGCAGGGGTTGATGCATTATTTAATTTAGTTTACACTGAAACTTAAAATTTTCAAAGAAGATGGTTGAACAAAAAAATAATTGCTTAAGGCCACACAGCCCCTTGAACTTGTTGATGTGGAAGAAGGGAACGATGGGGGAGTTAACAGTCAGGACAGTTGAAGAAAAATTTGTTCGTATTTCAATAAAATAATTTCTTACATGGTTTGATGGGAAAAAATATTTATATGTTGATGCTTTAAATTCAGTTAACTGCAGATTGAAAATTCCTGTGTTTATAATTTTTTAATGATCTATTTGATATTTAGGAATAAGGGGGTAATTTTTTTTTTAGAATTATTGAAAACAATATTATATTAAAACTAATTATTATTTAAATTAGACTTAATACAAATCATGATTATTTTTTTATAAATAAATACGGACTTTTCATGAAAAGAATTATGTTTCAATAAGCAAATAGATAGTTAATAACCTGTTTCTTGTTGTTTTTTTTTTAGGAAAGTTTGAACTTGACATTTTGTCAATTTATCCAACACCAGAGAAGTTTCTTTGAAGACCAGTGAAGCAACAATGGGTGGATTATTTACAAATCAAATTAGTGGACAGCAAAAGCCAAACAACCATCTTTCCGATGCTGCTAGATCCAGAGTGTGTAAGTTTTTCTTGATCATTGTTTTGAATATTATTCAGTGTGTATATATGGAAAATAGTTAATGAAAAAAATTGTAGTGAGTGCAGGGTTTGAATTAAGGTACACTCAATTGACAAAAACTAATAGAAATTATTTGATTTTAAGTTTGAATTATTTTCCCTGCTTTTGATTCCTCGGGTGTTTTCCTCTTTTCTATTCCCGTAAATTATTTTGTGCTGTTCTAATTGTTCATGAGCAAGTGAAAAATAATTGAAAATCCTGTTACAAAAATACAGTTCTTGTATAGGTCCGTCACTGCAAATTTTTCACATCTAATACGATTCATTTCATTACAATCTACTGTATGATTTAACCAATCACAATCTTTTTCACAGTTTTTGTTGAGGAAGGGCATTCCGTTTTAACCATTATCGAGTTAAGCCCCTTTAGAAATAGAAAAAATGCAAAATATTTAGTTTCCATTTTGTAACTTACGTTCGAGTTTGATTTTTTTGTTTTGGTTTGATGGTGTTGTGTGCAGAGTTATGACCTTCAATTTTAGAAAATTCACTCAAACCATCTGTTTCACGATTTGTTTTGTCATGCTTGAAGATTTCGACTTGAAAATTGACATGCAGTTTAATCATGTAAAGTTACTGATCAAGATCGAATTTTGTTTTGGTCTGATGATCTGGTGTAGAGTTTTTGTCCTTGAATTTTTCAATTTAATGAAATAATCAGTTTTAATTTTATTTTTTTTTGGTCGTGCATGAATATATTGACTTGCTATTTATTGCATATACAAATACATTAGTTTAAATCATGACAAGTTAAAGATCAAGCTAAAATTTTGTTTCAGTACAATGAAGTTTTAACCGGTAAGGGACTATGTATTGTCATGCAATACTCACTGAATGCTTGTTTTTTTTTCAAGGATTGGTGCTTCAAATACAGTATGTGAAAGACTAGGTGGTCTGGTCAATGACGCAGAAGAAGGTACTAAGGAATGTAAAAGTAAAATGAAACTTACTGTGGTTAACAAGTACCCAAGACTTTGCCTTTTTCCAAGCGTGATATTAAGAAAGGGGAAGACATTCGTTATGATTATGGAGAGGAGTCGAAGAAGTTGCCATGGGTACTAATCATATATTATGTAAACGTTATACAATAGGATAGATAGATAATTTAGATTGCATTGTGATTCATTTGAAATTCGTCTCACAAATCAAAAGTTTTAAGCACATGTTGGTACAATAACTACAGGTCAAATATAAATATTTACTTTTGAAGAGAAGTGTTGTGTCTTCACTACACTTTAATGCACAAAAGTGAGAAATTTCAAATTGAAAATAATACAAATCTTTTAACCAATTCGATTGAAATAAATTGTTTGGGTTCTTACTGTAAATGTAAAGCAAAATTATATCCGGGTGAAATTTGATCCGGAGGTAAAAATGTCACAGTAGTTGTTATTTTTTTATCCGGAGGAAAATATTTCCCTGGGATAATTTTTCCTTTGCCGTGAAATTCTACCTGGGTAGTTATCTTATTGAATAGTAAAAAAAATAACTATGAAATAATTATATTTTGTGTATTTGAATTAAGGCAAAATAGTTAATATCCCAACTGATACGATATTCCCGTGCTTGCATTTCCTATCATGCTTTTCTTGATAGAGGGTTGCTGCTTACAAGGAAGCTATTAAACCAAGAGTTCCAAATGGTTAAGTTGAAATCATCCCTCCGTAAATTTTACGGACGCCATCACGAGTTGTTGACCGTTATGGAATAACCGTTTCACAAATGATATCGGATATGTTCCTTACGTTGTAACTACAATCGCCGTCCCTTTCATGAATGTCACCTTCCGAATTAGACTTAATTATCGGATTTGTAATCACATAAGCAACACGACGGGTGCCACATGTGGAGCAGGATCTGCTTACCCTTCCAGAGCACCTGAGATCACCCATAGTTTTTGGTGGGGTTCGTGTTGTTTATTCTTTAGTTTTCTATGTTATGTCATGTGTACTATTGTTTTTCTGTTTGTCTTTTTCATTTTTAGCCATAGCGTTGTTAGTTTGTTTTAGATTTATGAGTTTGACTGTCCCTTTGGTATCTTTCGTCCCTCTTTAAAAAAAAAATGTATATATAATGGGAAATGAAATTTCAAATATTATCATTGAAAAAAATCCCGAAATATTCAAGTCTATATCATCCTTTTAAAAGGAAAATTATCATGAAACATAGGGAAGAAAACCAGAAGTAATTTCAAAAATCGTAATTGTGAAAATAATATCATGATTAATTAAGGTTAGTGAAACGTATGATCATATATGTAAAAGTGAGTTGTTTTCAGATATCAGTACAAATATAAACAATTTATAAGTAAGGTAGAAATATAGTTCCATTACTACTGTTAACAGTAATAGAAGATTTTGAGTATGATGATATTTTTACCTATATAAATAGTTTTGTCTTAGAGACAAAGATGCAGTTGTTAATTATATGGAAATCAGATATATCATAACATAACGATATATTGGAACAAAAGCATGTTCAGGCGTGGATTAAGAAAGGGGGGGGGGGGGGGGGGGGGGATCCGGGTGTTGGAATCCCCCCTTTTTTTTTGGAAACGCCATTTTTCAATCTTTCAAGACCCATAACTCCTGAACGGTAAAAGTCAAAATCGCTATTATTGAACTTGACCTTCATTTAGTTGTCAGTAACAACATATTAAAATTTTAAAACCTTTGGTTGAACGGTTCATGAGTTAATGCACGGGCAACATTTGATTGCCGCCCGCCCGACCGACCGACCGCCGAGCATCTCAAAATCAATAACCGAAATTTTTGTCACAAAAATCCGGTTAAAAATTGTACAGCATTTTCAAAAATACTCAGGATTCCGCCTCAATCGCGACTTTCAAAATCTAATATGACCCAGGTCCTACCAAATAAACAATACTTGTATAGCGTTTACAGAATATCTTGGAACAGGCACATACATGCAGAATATGGCGGGGTTAAACATGCTCTCTTGCCGATTATTAATCTGAAATACAGAAATAAAACCGCCAAAATAGCAAAACTCTATATGATATTAATCACTATTTTGCCGAATTTAGACAAAGAGTTCTTAAAACTTAAAACCGTAGAATGATTGTGGTGGTTTTGCTCATGGTAAGATCGTTATGAGGACCAATTAATTCTTCATGATTGTGGGATCAACGACATACTTTGAACATGCTCAAAACATTCGTAGTTCAGTTATGAACAACATTAGTTGTAGCATATATCGTCGCTGGTCTTCCAAAATATCGTATATGATTTTTTAGGATAAAAATACTTTGTGACACCAATGGTCAGGGCGGGAGGAAATCTTTGGTATTACAAAATAGCATGCAGTTAGACCAATCAAAACATTTAAAAAAAGACATATTACAAAATTACCAATGTCAGCTGTTTGTAAAGTTTGCTTTCAAAATGTTGTATGAAAACTTGAAAATCGTTGTGTAATGGCTTTGAGAATAAAATAATTGTACATTTCTTTATTTCTGTGAACATAATTTAAGTTCTCTGATAATCCAGAAATGTCAAAGTTTTTTTTTATTTCACTGCTAATGAAAAAAAATGTTTAAGTTCAAATACAACAGTGGAAGCATGCTATTTGTCAAAAATTTTAAAGCCTGTTTGTAAGATATTTTTTTCTTGAAAAAAAAATCAATTTACAACATTTTGGAACCCCAGCGACGATATGTAGGACTCTAACCGCGATGGTGACGCTGAAGTGCGATGGTTTGAACTTAAAGTTCGTTTATGATTACGCTGAAGTGCGATGGTGGCATTGTGACGGCTAAAGTGTTGATAGCTACGCGGAAGTTCGATGGTAATAACGCTGCAGTGCGAAGGTCTTCACAAACTACGTTTTCAAAGCTTTTCATGTCGATGTATATGTCACTTTGTATGTTAGAAGCAATTTCTTGGTTTTAAGTCTGTAAATTTTTTAAATTAAAAACTATAAACGAGAAACTGCAAAGATTGGTGAATAGGGGAAAGTTAACCTTCCGTAGTGAACTTTTTCGAAATCTACAAACACTTCATTTTTACGCGTACGATGGGGCGTGACATTTTCGCAATCTGTATATTAAATGATATTTTCGTAATCCAGGAACTTATGTGAGACCCTAGTAAAAATAAAATTTAATGCAGAATTATGTTCACATGCATGTATGAACCGACTAAACTTTAAAAAAAAAACCTTTTTAGAATGTTTTCTAATCTGGAAAATATATTCTGGGGTGAGGTGCCATATAGAACTCTTTCCCGAATTCTGACAAAACATGTCTCTTCAGTGATGCTCGAGACCAAAATATTTGAAATCCAATGCTTATATAAAAGATGAAGAGCTATAATCCAAAAGGTCCAAAAAGTACAGCCAAATCCGTGAAAGGAATCGGAGCTTTGCATGAGGGAGAAACATTCCTTAATTTATAATAATTTCTAATATTTTGTAACAGCAAATTTTAATAACACATTAAAAATCCGTATTTTCATAGTCCAACAGCAAAGGCATCGATCCTTAAAACGCTTGCCGAGGTATGGCGTCCGTCTGGCTGTGTGGAATGTATAAGTTCTCAGTCACGTCTGGTGAGAATGGGGACGCTAAATCTTGTGACTCGTATACAGAGAATGCCACTGTCAGTCTGCCTCTTTAAGGCTTGTCTCGTGTCTCTGTCAGTATCCCTGTCATTGTTAAGTCCCCGTGCAATGTATTTTCCCTTCCAATGTCCGTTTCTGTATCAAAGTCACGTTCTTTGTAAAAGAATGCCCCAGTGCGTAGGTCAGTCCCGCTGTCAATGTTGATTGGGGTGTCTACAAATACCTTGTTCTACATTGTCAGCTCTAAGGGAAAACATAATTTATGAATTGTACATGCTTATTATGCCAAAATATTTGCACAAATGTATATCATGTTTTTGTAAATTGTAGTTTTTATATTTAAAATACGTAAATGTATGGCAGAAGGGCCTATTATTGAAGTCCTTCCAGAAGCATATCATAAATTTGTTGCCAAATTTATTTTGAAAAGTAGTTTGTTGTTTCCTGCTACATTTTGTAATATGTACATGTTTATGTTTGCAATGTTGAAAGTTGAAAAATAAGAAATAAAAATATATGAAAAAAATAGTTTACAACGCATATTAAGAACTGTGAAGTTTTTTTAAGCGGCGTTTTAATATAAAGATAATTTAAGATATGTCTGGTAATATAATTCGGGTGGTTTCCGTATTTTGTGTTATTGCCGAGGTATTGGGAATAACAAGTAAAATGAAATTGGTTTAGTTTTTATAAAGGATTTTTAAGAGCAATATTATTTTTGTTAAATGTGTCTTTAAATGTACAAGTTATTTGTATCCTTGATTTACGGCTAAAACGGTCCGCATATCAGGATATTTAATTGCCTAATGTTTTTGTAATTTTCAAAACTTCCTTCATTTAGCCATGGCTCATGTGTTGAAGCCTAATTTTTCTCTAGTAGGGAAATGTTAAATCCCTATTATTTTGAGATAGAAACCGCAGATGGTGAAGCGATTTTCGAATTTTTCAGACTTTAAAAAGATAAATTTCGTATTATGTATTACATTTTTTGTCAAAGAGACCAGCAACCATATTGGAATAATCAGAGAAGTTTATTCTTGAAATGATCATCTTTCATTTTATCTACAAGGTACCTCATTTCATTTATATAGTTTATAGGGTGCCATATATATATCTTAATTGCAAAATTACACCCATGAGGGTCAAGCAATACAATGAAACAATAATTTTATACTATACAATGCAATACAATGAAATACAATGTAATACAATGAAATACAATGTAATACAATGAAATACAATGTAATACAATGAAATACAAAATAATACAATACAATATATGGAATAATAGAACATTAGAGTTCAATTATAAATGTATGTAAAAAACACCATCATAACCTTGCCTGACACGGGTCTGACTCCCTCAGTTCTAAAGACTGTTTAATGAAGACTCCAATATGACAAACAAGTTCAGGGATGGGGTTTAGAATGTGTTTAAGTTTATTGAATGCATCAAGATGCTGAAATAATGGTACATAGTCTTTTAGATAAGCAAAAAGATTAGAACGCAAAGATATGTTAATGTCACAATACAAAAAGAAATGATATTCATCATCTAGGACTTCACATTTTTTACATAATCTTTGTGCTCTTGGAATGTTTCTGTACCTTCCTAATTCAATGCCTAGGGAATGATCACTTAGTCTAAATTTTGAGAGTAACTGCCTATGTATAAAATTATTGCAATTTAAATATTCCTCAGACTGACAATTATTTTTTAAATTCCCATAAAGACAAAGTTTGGATGAGGAATCCATTTTTGAAAGTTTAATTAAAGTATTTGTTTCATATTCCTCTGAAACACACTTTTTATATTACATTTTGGCAACGAGCATCACTGAAGAGACATGTATTGTCGAAATGCGCATCTGGTGCAAGAAAATTGGTACCGTTAATTTTATTAACATGTTTTTTGATTGTTTAAAAGGTACGTTATTACTAGAGTAATTTTCTGGGTTTATTTTCATTTCTTTAAATTTTTTATCTGCAAATGAGTACCAAGAATAAATTCCTTCTGAATGTAAATTTATGTTTGGTTGTAGAGATTCTTTAACCAGGGGATTAATATCATTACAATTTATTCTATTAAAATACATGAGTGTTTGAGTTTTTATATAGGAGTCCAAAGTAAATCTACCTAATTCTGATCTAGCACCTATGTTAGTGGCTGTCTTTTTCAGTCCTAATACTGCTTTACAAAATTTAGAATGAACCTTCTCAAAGGGATATTTTTCTGCTAATGCAAGAGTATCACAAAATGAATTATTTACTGCAGCTCTAATAGATGCCCTATAAGCTGACTGAAAATTATCCATAAACCACATCTCAGAGTTTTATGTCAAAATAGGTCTTATAAGAGTATCAAATAATTTACATGACAAATTAGTGGGAACAAAATTAAAATTGGACATATATTTTCTCAATAAAAATAAAACTTTAATGCCTTTTTAGACAGCTCTTCAGTAGTTTTTGTAAAATTTCCCCTATAGTTAATAATATTCCCTAGAAATTTGAAGTCCTTAACTTCAGTCAAAAATTTATTATTGAACAAGAGGGGTGGGGATTGTTTATTAATATTCTGAAAAACTAGAATTTTAGTCTTGTTTGTATTAACACTCAACTGCCATTTAGTGCAATATTTATTTAGTTTATCTAATGCATTTTGAAGCCCCTGGTGTATCTCGGACAGTAACACTAAATCATCTGTATAGCTGAGAGTTTGGATTGATTGATTGATTGTTGGTTGCTTTACGCCGCATGAGCACAAAAAGGCTATATCGCGGCGAGAGCTAATTCAAATATTTTTACAATTTAAAGCATATTTTTAAAATAAGACAAAAAGTCCTTCAATATACTAAAATTCTTGACTAAAGCAAATTGAGGAGAGTTTGGATACTTGAAGTATCAAGAACTGGAGGGTTACAATTTACATCAAAAATTGACTGTAAATCATTTATATAACAATTAAACAAAGTAGGACTTAAACTGTCCCCTTGTCTTACACCTCTAATTATTGGAAAAAACAAAGAGTGTTCATTGCCAATCTTCAGTGCAGACTGGGATAAACTATACATATTTTTCAAAGTAGTATAAAATTTCACACCAACACCATCATTTATCAATTTATACAACAGGCCATTATGCCAAACAGAGTCAAAAGCACCACGCAAATCTACAAAACAAGCAAACAGCTTTTTCTTATTTTTTTCAAATATTTAGTGACAAGAGTTTTTAAAATAAATATAAGTGGCCACAACCATTTCGTGTTGCAGCCAGCTGTGAAATTGTAATTTTAATTTTTTGTGATGCCATCCTCTAATGTTCTTAATTTGTGTATAGTAAAAAGTGGAATACTTGTGTGAAGAATAGAAATGTCAAATGTTTTAATACTGTTACAATATGAAAGAGAGTTAGATTGTATGTACTCTAAAAGATCTTTGGAAATTTTAAGTATCCACATCTGATTCACGCCACCTCTAGAATAGGCAGTTTCACAATAACTTTGAAGCCCGTCTTTGATTGCTAATAAAATAGATGTTAATTATTTAGAAAGAGGTTTCGTGGAGCACTTGGAAGACCCAGCAATATATCGTTGATGTAGTTTAGGTATCCAATACAGTGATGGAAGATCAAGTTCTTCACCTTTGGTTGAAATACCAAAGGAACAAAGAAGAGACCTATGATTATCCAGGATTTCCTCTTTGGTAAGTGTCGTGAGGGTATATGTTGAATTTCCAAGTGGATTGTCTATACCTAATTCGTTTATCAAGCAAATAATGATGTTATTTTGGGCTTTGTCTTCGGGGACAACAACATATTTATCATGGAGGTCGGATAGGTGTTTAGCAACATTTGAGTCTTTAAAGATTGACGTAGCATGGGAATAGATGGACCCATTCAGTTCTTAATTCTGATTTGTTATAACGACCTCACTGCCTTAATTTATTCGGATAGAGTGTCTACCTCTTCCTTCTCGAGCTTAGCCCATTGTATGGCATAATCCTCGACTGAATCCATCAAAATTTCAAAGTTATATTTCCAATTGATTGATTTAGGTTCACGATATTTCGGACCTTTCGATAACACATTTCGTAGAGAAGTATTATTAACAATGTTAATGTCACCAGTAATAACTTGGCCAGCAGGATTATTTGTGAATTGGGAAATATCACAAGTGCAATCAGGAGGTTTAGACTTGAAGTCGTCAATATTGAGATCCTGTTTCAATATCCGAAATTATAGCTTGAAGTTTGTATTGGTTTGAATGAGGGTTTGTAACAGTGGATTCAAAACATAAATTGAACAGAGAATGAAGTTTTGAAAGGGGTGATGAATAAAGTTTCGTGCACATGTGATGAATACCTAACGGCTTTTGTATGAATGACAGCAAGTCATTAATAGAGACATCATGCAGAGAAGGTGATGTATAATGACGATGCCCATGACTGTGTCTACGTCGAGGAGTTCAGTTGAAAATATTCATCAAATTCACCGAGTTACACGAAGGACAAGATAGAATACCTATACCATAAATTTTGTCATTGCAGCCATACGGTGTTGCAGTTCCAAATTGTCTAATCCAGTAGTCTTCTTTTTTTTTTTCCAAGGTCTTAAAAATCCCTTAGAAGGAGCACTAGTCATTGAGGTGACCCCATATAGCTTGCTGTCCGAGCCTAGACTCTCACGTTAACATATAATTGGCTTTTACTTTAAATATATTGTGACTTGGATTGGAAGTTGGCTATTGACACTGCAGAAGGTGTGGGATTAAGATCCAAGCTGTGTATATAATGATCCAGAAAGTGACCAGATTTCAGTATAATGTTGGGTTCAACATTTAGTAATCTACTAGTATAATGAGATTGTTACTCACTGTTAGACATGTCTTTCCATTAATAATTACATTTGTCTTTGGTGGGAGGATGTTATTGCATATGTTCATAGTGCCTTGTTGAATTACGATCCTTTGTACATTATTATTTAAAACGAACACATATGAGCTTGCTTTTTTCTAAAACTTTTTTTTACGTATTCAAATGTTTTAAGTAAGATGAAAGCCTCAAACAGTCCGTTCTGTAAAATGTTGAACAGAATGGACTGCTATATATGCTTGTATCCTCTATATATAATATCTAAACATTTTTTACAATACTGTGCAATTGAAGATTTCTTGCTATTGTTGAATGCTGTGCAATTGAAAATTTCTTGCTTTTGCACAATACTTAATTTAATCATTTTGGATCCTGATTTGGACCAACTTGAAAACTGGGCCCATAATCAAAAATATAAGAACATGTTTAGATTCAGCATATCAAAGAAGCCCAAGAATTCAATATTTGTTAAAATCAAACTTAGTTTAATTTGGACCCTTTGGTCCCTAAAGAAGACCAGTTTGAAAACGGTACCAAAAATTAAGAATCTACATACACAGTTAGATTTTGCATATAAAAAAAACCCAATTATTCCATTTTTGAGATTGGCGATTGCGTGTTATATTTTGTACCAAATAAAAAGTCCTTAGTTTGTGGCAGCACAATGCCTTTTCTTCTGCTTTTATTGCCATGTTGTCTGTACAATAGCTCAGCATTTCTCCAGCATTTCTTATAATGGCTTCCCTTCGTTGCACTGCCATGGAGACCCCTTGCCTAGCTACCGCTCCTAAACCATCGCAGGGTCCCTTCCCATGGCGGGATCCAAAAAAAAAATTCTTTCTGTTTCAAAATAGTAATCTGTTTCTGCATAGCTCAGATCCATAAACGGTTCTTTCGATTTATATTGAGCACTGCAGCCATCCGTGAATTGGACTGCATGCTTTATTTTAACACTTTTCTGTAAGTGTTCAAATACTGTTTGAAAGAATTTATTAACAGCGATCGTATCATGAGTCAAATCATTTGAGATGCACACAATGATCTCAGTTACTAGGCTGGTATCTTTGCATTCTTTTTCCGGCTCTTGTAGTAGGCTACTATAGGATGAACACTAATTTGTTGATATTGCCAGTGGGCTGCCTGGATTTCATCTTGATAAAAAGTTCTGTAATTTTCTGCAAAATCCGCAACAAGAAGTACCCAGTCTGCTGGTAGATTTTGTTGTAGGTCATTAAATTGGTGATATTGCCAAGAAGCAACAAAAAAGTGCTGGGATAAAAATGAAACTTCCTGAATCAACTCTTCAATGAAATCCTTAGTTGATTTATACTTAGAAACTAGGTCCTTCTAAGTTATGGTGGTTCCCTTGACTGTTGTTTTACGATTTTCCCATCGCTCCCATGTTAGAGTATTAATTTTTTCTGTAGGGCTTTATACACCACATTCTTCACATTTTTTTCAATGCATTCCAGCTTATTGTATTCTTTTTCAGGACCTTTTGAACAAAAAGAATCATTTACTATTGCCATTGCATCTTTATACTTAGTGACAGACTGACACGTATTCAGAACTTTCAATTTAATCTCCACATTTGTGCAGTATTCACACAAACATTGTCTTAACTGAGTCTTATTTGCTGCCAATACAAGTTTTGGTCGTAGTTTTCTAAATTAGTCAAGTCCAATCTTCAAACCGTCTTTTTGTCTTCTCCCGATCGGCAGTAAAACGCTAGTCGAAGTGGGGCGTCCGTTTGGTTGTGCGGGATGTATCAAGTTCGCAGTCACGTCCAGTCAGAAGTGGACGTTAAATCCGATGCCTCGTGTAAAGAGAGTGCCACACTCTTTGCACGTTAAGAACCCTTGCAACAACTTTGAGGGGTCCGTAGGTGGCTTGTTGTAAGGCTACATTTCTGTCCCTATCCAATATACCCTCATTTTCCAGTGGCAGTCCAAATTTCCCCGACCATCATCCCAGATGGCCTCTGTTGTATCAGCCTACCTATTGTATTTATTGTGAACTTGTTCTCGTCCTGAATATGCATGAAATATTTGCCACTGGACGTTAAGCAACCAACAATCAATCAATTATTCTGTGATAATGGCCAATGGACGTTTTTAACCTCAACTAACAATTTTGTAAATAATCTATATTTATCACAACAGTATCTGCTAGATACGACAAACATACAATTGTGAGTAAAATGAGTCTGGACGAAATGTCAAACAATAACTCGCACTAGGAATTGAAAAAAAAATAATGGAAAGTTTATTTTTAGCAGCAAATTTACATGATTCCTAAGACAAGAAAAAGATGTAAAATCAAGAGCTCGCTTAGGACTATTACAAGATGTTACTTTACAGCATCAACGTAAATTATATCAAATTTTATCAAAGATAAAAAAAAAAAAAGATTGAGTGCTTCTGTTAAGTCGTATTTGACTTTATTTAATAATGCATTTTAAAAACATTCATAGAGACATTTATTTTCTACCGCCAGACAAAATCGGCCGAATCTGCTATAGGGGTATGTTATGACTCATTAAAAACTAGTTCACCCTGCTGTCTGCCTTAATTCCCCTAGTTATCAATGATTTTACTATCGTTAGACAATAAACGATATTTATTTATACTCTAATGTCGGATGGATAACCGCTGATATTGACCCTACCGTTCCCGGATCTTTTTACTTCACATACCACGTCGAGCCTGCTATGTCCTTAAAGGAGAAGGAAACCCAAAATAAAATATGTGTTTATATCAAAGAATAGTTTAAAAAAAGAAATGTAAGCGTTTCTTTTTTTAAATATATCTTATAGAATGGTCAAATGGTCAGATTAAAGTAGGCAATTTTGAATTTCCCGCCATTTTATGGGCAGCGACATTTTGTGGAACTCTTTAAAATTGAAGAGCACAAAGATCGTAGTTTGCTACGTCACACCGTCTATTCCGGTTTTCCCGCTACACATGTAAGCTGAAACATCACAAGACGCACGTAATTTCTCTCATCGCAAACAGATTATGCCTTCCTGTCAATCCATTAATTGTACAAATACAAAAGGGAGATGTGATAAAAGCTTTTTTGAAATCCCTGATCCGAAAAAATCCGCTGAGAAAAGAAAACAGTGCAAACTGTGGATCGACCACCTACGGAATGACAAGCTAAACATGGACACTTTCCAATGGAGTAAAAGTCGTGTTGTATGCCAAGATCATTTTGAACAAAACTGTTTTGATAGAAACTTGATGGCCGAATCTTTGGGGTTCAAAGGAACATTGAAACTGAAGCCGGGATCAGTGCCAACAATAGTAAAGCCAGGTCCAGGCGTAAGGCATGAGAAACAAGACAGACACTCTACCCATCAGTTAATAGAGAAAAGAAAGAAAGCACAGGTAAACACAAAACAGAATAATGAGGGAACAATTAATTTTTATTCCATTATTACAATATTTTTTAGGGGAAAAAAAGGGGGGGTGAATTTTCACCATACGTCATGTTATCAAATATCAGATGTGGATCCAGCCATTTTTAAAATATTATAAAATAATTATAAAAGGGGGAGTGAAACATAACAATAAATCAATATGTGAAGTTGACGCAAAGATGCAGTAAGTCGTCGGCTAGGGCAGACATTTAGCATGTTTAGAGGGTCTGGCAAATGACGTCTTTGTGTCAGACCAAACGATCGATAAATATTGTGTTATATGATCTCCTTGGGTTCTAACTTCTATCACATAACTTGTCATAAGCATAAGTAATCTTTTCCATGATTTATTTTCGATTCTCTCGTTATTTACCTAATGTTTGAGAATTCAATGCTTCCCATATTATACACTTGTACACAGCAGGTGATTTAACTGTGTAAATCACAGGTACTTGTTTCTACCATGTGGTGTAAATACTGAAACTGAAGTGTTTTTTTACCTTGCCATTTTCTGCATATTGGGGGGAAATGTGCAGTGATAGCCAGGTCAGTTGTCAATTTTATTTATATAGTACATGTATCATACATACAGTGCATCTTTTTCATAATTATATATATAAGGCATGCCATGCATGAACACTTTTCTTGATGCACAGGGTTCACTGTTGTTTATGTACTCGGAGTAAAAACGGATAATATTTTTCAATTCCTTAGATGAACCTAAACCAAGGATAAAATATAGGTCCTTTCCTTAACCATATTTTTTTGTACTTGCGTTACACTGCCATGACTACCCTTCTGAAACAGTTATTTTTTTCAAGAAATTCAGAATCAAACTATATTTTCAAAAAAATAAATAAGTACACCATGCAGTGATTACTTATTAATATTAAGATATTTTTATTCAATTCCATTTAATATTTAGTGGAAAGAGCATGATAGAGGTGTGATCCAAATACAGACAATAAATATGTTTAAACAACAGTTGAAATAATTTTATTATTTATAATTAAAGAATTATTGGTATTACTCAGTTGGAAAAGGTTCAACTCATCAGATCAATTTTATGTAAAATATAAAGTTCACAGCAGACTTGTTGACACAATAAACTTAAACAGTACCAAATTTTCTTGCCTCAGATGAAAATTTCAACAATTAATTTATGGTCTAGGCCAAAACACTTGTTAGACAGTACAATTAACCTACATTTCATAGAAAAAATAATCAAGAATGCATGTTTACATGCAATTTGTATGTTCTATATATCTATATATCATGATCCCTTCTTTCTTTATTATGCATAAACTTGAAAGTGTTTTTTATTCTATTTTTAGCTAAGAGACAGTATTGTAGCTTTTATTGGTGAGAAAAATGATGTTGGATCTAAAATGTCTGGTGTTAAAAGGAAGAGTATGGTTGAACATAGACATTGTGCACCAAAGAAAGACAAGCCTTCAACAGTGGAGCACCAGGAACAAAAGCAAGACTTTTCATCTATTGACACGATTGAGGTACATGTACAATGCAAATTATTTATTAACAAGCAACACCCTTTATTATCATTATTACATAACAATATATTTAGAACAAGTTAGACATGTTAATAGAAGAGCATATTGTTATAAAATTTGACAACTATGATATTATGCAAACATGGGATTTATAAACCTTATTAGTTAAGATGTCAAATTATAATTTCATATACACTACTGAATAGCAATTGTTTATGTTATTAACGCCTGTTATAGAATAAAAAACATAGGGATAACTATAAACACAAAAAGATGTGGTATGCTAGTCAATGACACAACTCGTCATTCAAGACCAAAAGTACTGAACATAAACAATAAAAAGAACAGTGCAGCCTTCAATGTAGAGCCTTGACTCACACCACAATGTAAGCTATAAATGGCCCCACAAAATACTATTGTGAAACAATTCAGACAGGACAAAGTAATGGACAGATTTAAATATAAAAACAATACACGAAAAACATATATAGTCAGTAACACTCAGTATCAAGCGACAACCAATAACTTACTTACATGTACAAGTTATAGGCTCCTTACTTGGGACAGGTACATGTTGTATATATATATGAGATGTCAAACATAAGATTTCACATCAAATATTTCTGAATTTAGTGATGGTCAAGTTGGAGAAAACAATAAAATTCTGTTGGAAATATAATATATATTGGTGGGGATTTTAAAATTAAAGAAAAATGTCTAACCAGTGTCAAATTCTAGGGGAGTACACAAGCATACAGGGACAACGTCCGATAAATATAATTTTCTGTATTAAAAAGTCCCAAAATGTTTTCGCCTTTTCTGCTCGGCGACAGTTTCGCATCCACATATTTTAAACCCTGGTTATGCCACTGTCATGACTGTTGTACATGTATGTATCTTTCTGAAATTGTACCACAAGGTTCCACATCACAAAGGAAATGCTGGGATTGAGTTTGGGGGTAATTGTCCTCATGGTTGAGGAATAAGGGGCCAAAAACAAGCAATTTTCTAGTTTAAAAAATGTGGGGGGGGGGGGTAATTTTTTTTTTATAATTTTTTTTTTCTTTCACTATATACCACAATATTGCACCAAAGCAAGAAATCTTCAAATGCACAGTATTGTGCAATGTCAAAAAATCTTCAATAGAAATTTAATAGAAATATTTCAACCATTTCAAACTCATTTTGTGTCGGAAACCTATATCGTGTCAAAAATTTGATCATAATCCAAATTCAGACAGTATCAAGATTGAATATTGTGTCCAAACTTGCACCACTTGTTCAGGGTTCAACCACCGAGGTCGTATCAGGCTGTTGTGTTCATATTCTGGCCAGGTTTCACCTCAGCAGTTGGATCAAACTGTGCCCAGCGTAGCATTTTATTATGATTTAGTCTGTTTCTCACTCTCTGGTACAGTAAGCAATAGGTAAATTATAATGAGTGTACAGTTAGGCCAAGTAAAAAAGTATGTGTATCTAGGGATTCCCTACCTACCCTATATTTTTTTTACGCCTGTCAAAATTTTTACGGGACATATTATGGTATACAAATGTCCGGTGTCTGTCCGTCTGTCTGTCCGGCGTACCCATGTTGCACCGTAACTTGAGAACGACTTGTCCAAATTTCATAAACCTTAATATATTTGTTTCTTATGATGGTCAAATGATCTGTATACTTTTTGGTTTTTATTCAAAATTTTATTTAAGTGATATTTAGTTTTTTTTGTGTAAACCACTGGTGTTGGGACATTGTTTACATGTCCCGCCATATCTCAAAAACAATATATGGTAATTTGTTAAATTTTCCGCACAAGACGTTGGGCGTATCATGTGCTTATGGCGTAGCTGTTTATTTAGGAAAAAAAATGCTTAGACCCTAACTATTTTGTTTGCTATTTTTGGACAAGCACTCTTAAAAAACAAAATTTCTTCGCATGAACCAAGGTATAAAAAAAAATCTATCTACTTTAATTTTTATGAAGATTTCACCTTAAACACACCTATTTTTTATATGGCTTTATGTGATATCTGTTGTGGAACCTTCATCATTAAGACGTTTAACATCAATCAGAAATGATAAGTAAAGATGGCAAAACATTTTAGCATGTGAACTCTTATGAATATATTATTCAGTTTCTGAATAAAAAACTTCATGACATACATAAATGGATAATATGTATAAATGTGTATATCAAACAAATATTTATTCACAATAAAAAAAAATTGTGAAAAGGGTACCGGTTGTTTAATTGTTCAACTGCAGCATATTGGAATGATGATCATTGTTAATATTTGTGCTTTTGTCTTTTCAGGTCCCATCTGAATCAATTGTGTGTGTTCCACAAATACTTTCCTGTGGTCACCCTTGTGAAACTTGTATCAGGTATAAAGGAAATGAAAGCTTTAACATGTTAACAGTCAAGGATCATAGCTATTCCAAGTCAAAGGACAATACTTTAAATGCTTCACATGAAGAAGGCAATTCAATATTACAACCGCATACTTCTACATTTAACTTTATATTATCAACACCCACCAAGCAGGATTTTGTTGAGGCTTATTCCAAAAGGGATACTTGTACAGCTGACAAAAATGATGATTCAAATGACAAAGATTATGTAATCGATTCTGAAGAAAGCGAATGTGATTCAGTTGAACAAGACTTAGTCATCTTAACGCCAGAACAGTAAATGGAGTTCACATCCATTTGTCGGTAAAATGCTTGTAGGAAACTTACTGGTGAGTGCGGCCACCTTGTTTTCTGGACAAACTTTTACTCATTTATCTCAATTTTCAGAATTTTTAAACATGAAATTCATATCACATACAACATTCAACAAAATTCAAAGAGAGTATTTAATGCCGGTCGTTAAACACACATGGTCATTGCTTCAAAAAGCTGAGCTAGACAAAATAAAACAACAGGGAACCAGTTTCCGCCTTGCTGGTGACGGAAGGTGTGACTCGCCGGGTTTCAGTGCCAAGTACTGTACGTACTCACTTCTTGACATTGAAACTCAACATAATGTTATGTTTTTAGTGGTAAAAGTTACAGAAACAGGTTCCTCCTCTAAAATGGAAGTAGAAGGTTTTAGAAGATGCATGACTTACTTATTAGATCAAGGATTCACAATTGAAGTTTTGGCAACTGATCGCCATGTGCAAATTAGAAGCATTATGAAAAAGGAATTTTCAAATGTAGATCATCAATTTGATGTATGGCATTTATGCAAATCACTGAAGAAAAAGTTGACCGGCAAAGCTAAGTCAAAAGGTTGTGAAGATTTGAACTTTTGGATTAAAGCCATTTGCAACCATTTATGGTGGTGCGCCAGTAACTGTGAGGGTGACAAGGTTCTGCTGGAAGAGAGTTGGTTATCAATTTGTGATCACATATTCAACACACACACCTTTGAAGGAAAAATTTTCAAACAATGTGCTCACACTTTTATTCCAACAGATGTTGCTGCAAAAAAAAAATGGCTTGTAAGAGAATCAAAGGCACACAAGGCACTTAAGGAAGTTGTTCTTGATAAGCGACTGAGAAAAGACATATGTCAATTAAGTGAGTTCTGTCATACTGGCAATTTAGAAGTATATCATAGCCTTTTTTTCACTTTGATTACAAGTAATGCTATGAACTAACATATCGCAAGTTGTTTTTTGTGAAACTGATTCCATTTGATTATTGTGGTCTAGTACTATGCACTTTTTCTAAATAAAAATCCAGCAGACAGTGTTGGTCTAGTACATAGTACAAAACACTATTCATATACAAATCCAGCAGACAGTGATGGTCTAGTACATATAGTAAAAAACACTTTTCATATACAAATCCAGCAGACAGTGATGGTCTAGTACATATAGTACAAAACACTATTTATATACAAATCCAGCAGACAGTGATGCTCTAGTTTATATAGTACAAAACACTATTCATATGCAAATTCAGCAAACAGTGATGCTCTAGTTTATATAGTACAAAACACTATTCATATACAAATCCAGCAGACAGTGGTGCTCTAGTTTATATAGTACAAAACACTATTCATATGCAAATCCAGCTGACCATGGTGGTAAAGTTCAAAGCACATTCTTACAAAAATTAAAATATAACTTACAATGTAGTTCTAATACAAAGAACTATATTCATATAAAAATCCAGCTCTCAGTTGTGTTCTAGTACATTGCACGATTCATATTCATCACATAAAATTCACTGTTATCAATCCAATTTGTACCCGTATATAGTTCAGTAATATGTTTTACTTGAATTAAAGTCCAGTGAAGCGAGACAATTTGGCATTAACCATTCATCTTTTTGGAAAAAGGGGCATGTTTTTTTGTTATTTCATATTTCTGAAATAAAAGTTTAATGAACAGGAGTGTTTCCATTGATGATTTAGGGGGGAAATGAATTTGTCCTTGAGTTTCCCAAAACACATTTCTGATCCTTAACATTCCCATCACCCACACATAAAATAAGAATGGTCAATGCCCTACCCCCTATCCACCTGAAACAAAGGGGGAAAACTCTATTTATAAATGATGGTCATCGCAATACATTAAATAATGATCAAAACATGTATCCAATAGTAAGCTGTAAGTAAAAGGACTTGAACAAATGCGGAACAATTAAAAAAACAGCTGGGAATATGCTAAAACTGAGTAAAATAATGGACAAAAAGACAAATACTGCAGACAGCTACTAAAGTTATTTGATTTCAATACATCTCCCGAGTCCAAGCTAATGACAACCAATGGGTGATAGGTCCACTGAGTATTAATAATAAATATTCTGAAATACACAAAATCTGGAAAACATTTTTTTAATGATAACAAAGGTGAGAAAAAAAAGTGTAATGTTAAACAAATAAGTCCAGAACATCATCTATAGCCAACTTGAATCCAGTATAATCACCATCTTCATCTAGGAAAGCATCGCTGATTTTTCTAACAACACAGGATGGAATAACTACTCTATTGCCCTTTCCCAGTCTCTCACCTTTCAGCATCAAACATACAAATTGTCTGTAGGCAACTAACCGTGACTGTCTGAAATAGGATAAATACATATACAATGACTAATTTCTGTGAGATTTTACAGTTTGATATATAATGTGCATGGTAGACACACAAGTGTTGGGTCAAACTTTAAACTTCACTTGTCTTATGGGATATTCTACTTGAGACCTGGTACATGTACCAGCATGTTGTTTTTTTTTGTTTATAGTTGCAGGTTTCTGGTTAGTGTCTCATTGATATAAATATCGGCCTCTCATTTTTTTTCAAATTAATTTTATACATGTAGATTATATTTTTGAAAATATAAATTTGTCAAATATTAATCCCTTCAGCATGTTTCAATATATTATGCTCTGTGTAAAATATTCTGCAAGTATCAAAAAGGCTAAGAAGAAAATTTTTTTCTTTGTGAAAAATGTCCAATGTTCCAAGATTGTTATAACGCTTATTCCCCCCACCCCCCACACACACTCTTTTTTCCACACCGAAAGAACGACAATGATATCAGATAATATTATATAAAACGGCAAAACGGCATTTTCTGGTAGTTAAAAAAATCACCTACGGTAAAGTTCCAATGGTTCCTTCTCCCATTTTTTCGCATATTTAAAGAAATTACATTGAGTTTAGCTGGTCAGGTGCACGACCACGTTGCCTCTTAAACATCATCAGCTGTATAAATGACAGTGCCAATACATCGGGGTTCAAAATAAGATTGTCAAAACTGTCAATCTGCGTAATGCACTGATGGTCCTCTAAATTTGGATAAACAAACTCTGCATGTCTGCAACATACACATTCCTCTGGGGACGGCATTTGCTGGCACTTTCCACAGTCACACCATTCTTCCAGAGTCGGGAATGCCTGCTGTGATGTTGGCTCGGCTACGGAATTAGTGTTCATTTCCTCGACAGAATATTCTGGTTCAAAATTATACGGAACCAAGCCCATTTTATCTTCTCTATCCATGATTAAATCGGCGAATGTTTTTGTTTAGCTCTGATGGCATTACGTAATCGAACGTTGGAATCCAAATAGACGGGGTGACGTCACTAATAAAAACAAAATGGTATCTGCCATGTCGGCGGGAAATTTAAAATGGGTAAAATATTAATATCATTTTTACAGGTTTCTGACATTATTTCAAAGAGATAAGGCGCTTTATCACTATACAAATATAAAATAGATTCTTAACACAAGTACATTTCAAGTGGGTTTCCTTCCCCTTAAGGTAACATCAAAAAAATTATCAAAAAATTGACAAATTTACAGTAAAATATCAAAAAAATATCAAAAAGGTAACATCTGAATGAACATCTAAAAAGTGGTTACAGTGAATGAAAAATGTTGATATTTTTTTATAAAGCTGTGGTTGGTTCATGTGTTCTTCTTGATCAAATGACAGATTTAAGGTAACATCAAAAAATTGACAAATTTACAGTAAAATATATATAAAAAAATATCAATAAGGTAACATCCGAACGAATATCCAAAAAGTGGTTAAATTGAATGAAAAATGTTGATATTTGTTAATAAAGCTGTGGTTGGTTCATGTTTTCCTCTTGATCAAATGACCGATTTAAGGTGACATTAAAAAAATTATCAAAAAATTGACAAATTTACAGTAAAATATGAAAAAAACATCAATAAGGTAACATCCGAATGAATATCCAAAAAGTGGTTACAGTGAATGAAAAATGTTGATATTTTTTTTATAAAGCTATGGTTGGTTCATGTTTTCTTCTTGATCAAATGACCGATTTAAGGTAACATCAAAAAAATTATCAAAAATATTGACAAATTTACAGTAAAATATGACAAAAAATATCAATATGGTAACATCCGAATGAATATCTAAAAAGTGGTTATAGTGAATGAACAATGTTGATATTTTTTTTATTAAGATGTGGTTGGTTCATGTTTTCTTCTTGATCAACTGACAGTTTTAAGGTAACATAAAAAAAAAATTTCAAAACATTGACAAATTTACAGTAAAATATGAAAAAATCATTAAGGTAACATCCGAACGAATATCCAAAAAGTGGTTAAATTGAATAAAAAATGTTGATATTTTTTAATAAAGCTGTGTTTGCTTCAAGTTTTTTTCTTGATCAAATGACCCATTTAAGTACATCAAAAAAAATATCAAAAAAATTGACTTCTTGATCAAATGACAGATTTAAGGTAACATCAAAACAATTATACAAAAATTGACAAATTTACAGTAAAATATGAAAAAAAATATCAATAAGGTAACATCCGAACGAATATCCAAAAAGTGGTTAAATTGAATGAAAAATGTTGATATTTGTTAACAAATCTGTGGTTGGTTCATGTTTTCTTCTTGATCAAATGACCGATTTAAGGTGACATTAAAAAAATTATAAAAAAATTGACAAATTTACAGTAAAATGTGAAAAAAATATCAATAAGGTAACATCCGAATGAATATCCAAAAAGGGGTTACAGTGAATGAAAAATGTTGATATTTTTTTATAAAGCTGTGGTTGGTTCATGTTTTTTTCTTGATCAAATGACCGATTTAAGGTAACATAAAAAAATTATCAAAAAAATTGACAAATTTACAGTAAAATATAAAAAAAATATCAATAAGGTAACATCCGAACGAATATCCAATAAGTGGTTAAATTGAATGAAAAATGTTGATATTTTTTAATAAAGCTGTGGTTGGTTCAAGTTTTCTTCTTGATCAAATGACAGATTTAAGGTAACATCAAAAAAATTATAAAAAAATTGACAAATTTACAGTAAAATACTATGTATAAAAAAAATATCAATAAGGTAACATCCGAACGAATATCCAATAAGTGGTTAAATTGAATGAAAAATGTTGATATTTTTTAATAAAGCTGTGGTTGCTTTAAGTTTTCTTCTTGGTCAAATTATTAAAATATTGACAAATTTACAGTAAAATATGAAAATATCAATAAGGTAACATCCGAACGAATATCCAAAAAATGTTTAAATTGAATAAAAAATGTTGATATTTTTTAATAAAGCTGTGGTTGGTTCATGTTTGCTTCTTGATTTAAGGTAACATCAAAACAATTATAAAAAAATTGACAAATTTACAGTAAAATATGAAAAAAAATCAAGAAGGTAACATCCGAATGAATATCCAAAAAGTGGTTAAATTGAACAAAAAATCTTGAAATGTTTTAATAAAGCTGTGGTTGGTTCAAGCTTTCTTCTTGATCAAATGACCGATTTTAGGTAACATAAAAAAAAATATCAAAAAAATTAACAAATTTACAGTAAAATATGAAAAAAATATCAATTAGATCCGAATGAATATCTAAAAAGTGGTTAAAGTGAATGAAAACTGTTGATATATTTTTTTTAAAACTATGGTTGGTTCATGTTTTCGTCTTGATCTAATGACCGATTTAAGGTAACATCAAAAAAATTATCAAAAATATTGACAAATTTACAGAAAAATATGAAAAAAAATATCAATATGGTAACATCCGAATGAATATCCAAAAAGTGGTTATAGTGAATGAACAATGTTGATATTTTTTTATAAAGCTGTGGTTGGTTCAAGTTTTCTTCTTGATCAAATGACAGATTTAAGGTAAGATAAAAAAAAAATATCAAAAAATTGACAAATTTACAGTAAAATATGAAAAAAATAACAATAAGGTAACATCCGAATGAATATCCAAAAAGTGGTTAAATTGAATAAAAATTCTTGAAATGTTTTGATAAAGCTGTGGTTGGTTCAAGTTTTCTTCTTGATTTTTTTCTTTAATTGTTAGTGTATAACGACAAACGATTTGATGCATCATTATCTTTGTGGTTCTGCACGATATTCTATTGTATATGATGAGAAATTTCTTAGGGATTTTCAGTCCGTGCTTGATTTTATATTAGCCGACGAAACATGTTTTATGCAATTAACTAGATAATCATGGAGGAAAAACAAATTTCCCTTGAAAAGAGACATAGGGAAATACATGGATCCATTTAAATTCCAAGGGTGGAACGTTTTAGCTTAAACCGAGATGTGCATTGGTATAGGTTATCTGGAAAGGGGAGTTTGGACCATTGAATGTCACGAATCGATTTGATTAAGAGTTGGAGAGAACCGTGAGCTACTGTGAAGGACACCCACTTGATTGAAAGGATACCTTTTAGGTATGTCTACTTTAATGTAAATACATATGCAAGGTCTTACAATCTACCAAATAAGTTGTTTTTGTTATGTTTAATAAAGAGTAAGAAATATGTCGAAATATGTACTGTTATACCATTGTCCCAGGTCAGAAGGAGGGTTGGGATCCTGCTTTTATGTTAACTATGTTGCTTATTGTCATAATGGGGAACATAGTATAAAACAGGGTGGGCAGTGTTTGTTTCATATACAAAAAAAAACATCATACTAAATTTGTTTTAATTAACACTTTCTTACAAGATGTTTTTTCAGGGAATCAACATGAGTGTTTACCTCTATGTATTATGAGGGTTATCAAAAGTTTTAACGAAAAAAATTGCAGCATTTACAACCTGTGACATATTCTACTTTATATGTGTTGTCCTTTCATATAACTATTGTTCAAACCAATTGATAAACTATTTGAAAATATCAAATAAATAGAAACAGTAGTTTAAAAAAAATGAAAATATGAAAAACCATTTCCGACACCAACACAAATGGGGGATCTACTCCATAACGTATCTGTGATCTAAATTTTAAAATGTTTATACCCCTATCCAAATTTTGCAACTAAACATTTGGCGTATTAATTGGCTAACACCATTGAATTTAAGAGCTATTTTGTCTTTGTTTTAGCTGGTTTAACTGAGGCTAGATTGTCAGAAGATTCGGAAATGGCTTGTACAGGGTCCCAGGATTTATTGAGGCAGCCCCTGAATGCCAATCTGTCTCTTTACTGCAACCTCCAACACCTCCTTGTGGTACTCCAAGTTGGATGCCAATTCGGCGTATTGGCAAGTCAAAATAAAAGAGGAGGACCGGCCAAAAACGGCTTTTATCACCAAATATGGGCTGTTTGAGTTTGCACGCATGGCTTTTGGGCTATGCAATGGCCCAGACACATACGCCCGGGTTATAAGCCTTGTACTCCGGGGGTTAACATGGCGGGTAGTGTTGGCTTTCTTGGATGACATATTAGTCTTGGGAAGGGATTTTGGGGACCACTTGGCAAACCTGAGGGTGGTATTTGAAAGGTTTAGGACGTACGGGCTCAAACTAAAACCCAGGAAGTGCGATTTATTTAGGAAGAAGGTAGAATTTTTAGGGAGGGTGGTAGGTCCCGAAGGGATGGAAATTGGCCCGGGATATGTAAAGGATGTAAAAAACTGGCCAAAACCCTGGAACTCAAAGGAAGTGGAACGGTTTTGGGGATTCGCAAACTATCACAGGGCCTTTATAAAAGACTATACTAATATAGCTTTACCCCTTCAAGCCTTAACCGGAAAACGCCCCTATTCCTGGGGAAACGAGCAACAACAGTCTTTCGACAGACTCAGGGAAGCCATGGTGTCAACCCCTGTCCTGTCATTGCCCAACGCCACTGATCCTTTTATCTTAGACACGGATGCCTCTGACAAGGCTATTGGGGCAGAATTATTGCAGGTCCAGGGGGGGACAGGAACGGGCCACGTCCTATGCTAGCTTTACCCTCACCCCAGAACAGCAGAAATATTGTACTACCCGAAAGGAGCTGTTAGCCATTGTCAGGTTCACTAGGCTATTCAGACATTACTTGCTTGGGCGGAGGTTTACGGTTCGAACAGATCATAGTAGCCTCACTTGGTTAACGAATTTCAAGGAACCCCAGGGACAATTGGCCCGGTGGCTGGAAGAAATCAGTCAGTTTGATATGGAAATCAAACACCGGCCAGGGGCTAAACATCCTAATGCAGACGCTTTGTCTCGATTGCCTCAATATGGACCTTGTCAAGAGTTTCAAGTAGACAAGGTTCTAGCAGATTTGCCGTGGGGGATGTACCTACTGTGCCCGAGCTCAACAAAATTGGGGACAGTTCATAGAAAATGTCGATGATACCATACCCTTGGCAAAGAGACCCTATGGTAGTATACAACCCAGAGACACACGAGAACCAGTCGTGCAAATATACCGGGTGTCCGTGTCGAAGATGGGGGACGAATTAGCCATATTGTCAGAGGGGGAGGGTGACATCTGGGTGCAGGAAGTAGGAGGGGACCTTGGGGTAAACTTGGGATACAGTCAAGAGGAGTTAAAAGAAAACCAAAGTAAGGACCTAGAATTAAAATGGGTGGTTCAATGGAGGAAAACAAAAGGGGAACCCTCTAAGGAGGAAATCTTCCTTAGCGGTCCCGCCCCCAAGTACTACTGGTTAAATCGGGAATTATTTGTCCTTAATGGAGATAATATCCTGTACAAGAAAGGGATGAAAGGAGATGCAGACAGGGTGGTCATTCCTCAAGTATCACCAAAGAAACTGATGGAGTTGTGTCACGATATTCCTGCAGCGGGCCACCAAGGGGGGGGGGGGGGGAGGGGGCCGAACCTACCAAAGGATCAAGTCGAGGTATTATTGGAGAGGGATGAAGAAAGAGATTGAACAGTATGTAGCAAGTTGTGCTTTGTGTAGCCAAAACAAAAAGGCTACTCGCCCAAACCGTCACCCTATGGTAAAACATCATGCTGGGGCGCCAATGGAAAAGGTTCATCTAGATTTTGTGGGGCCCCTCCCAAAAACGGAACGAGGAAATGAACATAACCTCATGATGATCGATCAGTTTACCAAATGGGTGGAATGTGTCCCTCTCCCCGCCCAGGGCGCAGAACTAACAGCCCGTACAGCAGTGAATGAATTCTTCTCCCGTTTCGGGAGTCCCTTTCAGGTATTCACTGATCACGGGAGGAACTTTGAATCCCATCTGTTTAAAGCCATGTGTGACCTGCTTCAAATACACAAAAGTAGAACCACCCCATACCGCCCTTCCTCCACCGGTCAAGTAGAGCGTTGCAATCGAACGCTGATGGCTTCAGTGCAGTGCTTTGTGGGAAAAAATCAAAAGTCCTGGGATCTATTCCTTCCGCAATTAGCTGGTGCGTTCCGTGCTTCAGTCAGTAAAAGCACCGGGTTTACTCCTAATCATCTCATGTTGGGCAGAGAAGTCAATCAGCCTGCTGAGTTCAGGGGGCCACATGGGGAGGGAATTCAAGATAGAGAAAAATATGTTTCAGACTTAGAGGAAGCCATCCAAGGGGCACATGAGCTGGCCAGGGCCAATCTAAAAACGGCACAAGAACGCCTCAAAAGGGATTACGATCTCAAGGTGGTAGTCAAAAGGTTTAAAGTGGGGGATCTAGTGTATCAATTGGATACGGCCACCATCAAGGGAAAATGTCGAAAACTGACACCATCCTGGAAGGGCCCCGGGGTGGTGGTGGAAAGTCTCACTCAATATCTTTACAGGGTCAAAATGAAAACAGCAATGGTGGTGGCCCATCATGACCGGATTAAGTTGTGTAAGGATAGGAAAGTCCCAAATTGGTGTAAAAAACTACAAGCCCAAGTCATAAGTAGAAATTGGAAGGAAATAGAGGAGTTGGAACCCAAGGGAAAAAAGGGTAAAAACATTTATTGTTCATGCCGGGGACCAGATGATGGGGGTCTCATGATTAGATGTGACGAGTGCAGGGAATGGTTCCATGGACGACGCGTGGACATCACTCCTTGGGAGGCTGACAGAATGGACGCCTATCAGTGTCCTGGATGTTCGGTCTCCACAGGGGTGCACGTGTCCAGGATCTCCCTGCACTCTCAGGTAAATCTATTTCAGATGAACAATAACCAGAACAAGCCGGACAAGTCAGGAGATGAAGCCCAGCCATCCTCTCCAGGGCAGTCCTCCGTCACAGAGGTGACGGAGGAACTGGTGGTTTGTGTGTCGGAGGAGGAGCTGATGCAGCTAGACCCTGAGGTCCAGGGGAGCCCGGGGGCTGCGTTAGAGGTAAGTGGGGGGTCTGAAGGGGTCGAGGGGGAAGGGGGAGGTGAAGACCAAGAAGAAGAAGAAGTCAAGGGCAAACAAAAAGAGTAGAGCTGCCAAGAAGAAGGCCATGGCAGCGACCTCACCTCCTGACAACCTCACCTCAGGGGATGGCTCAGGGTCAGGAGGTGTGTCGGGGCCAGTCTGGCTCCCCAGCTTCCTGTGAGGTGGCAACACCTCACTATGGAGTGCAGGGTGAATCAGTTGGTACTGAACTGTCTTGTCCAGTGTCTGGCTGTGAAGCCCGGGGACCAGGCCTGGAAGGGCACATTCTCGCGGAGCACGTGGCCGAGGTGTTCCGGTACCTGTGAGTTTCCGACCCAGGGTAAGCCCGGGTGCGACTCACGTCGCTGAGCACACTCTTCAGAGCCCTAGGGGGGCTGCTGTTGGGGACCCCATTCATTGGGTGATAAGCCAACTGGAGACTGTGGGATTGACTTCAGAGGACTTGACCACTGAGTGGGGAGCCATGGCAGCAGTGTGCCAATTGGCGCGGTGGGAGGTTTCGCCAACCTTCACGCTGTCGCCAATCAACTCACCTGCAGTCCTCATGCACTGGAGGGCGCAGGTGGAGCTGATGGCTCTCTTACAGGGACATCAGCGTCAGGCCTTTCTGGGGAAGGTTAACCTCAGCTCCAGTGAGCCGTCCCAGGGGAGTCCACCAGCAAAGGCAGGAGTTTTCAGCAGGCTGGGGGCTCCGGTTTGCACACAGGGGACTCCCAGGCCCATGGGACAGATTGCGTTCAGTTCCACGAGGCCCTCTCCCAGGTCCATTCCCTCCCTCATGTCCCTCCCTACCCGGCCTGTACCCTCCCTCATGTCTCTCCCACGTCCCAGTCCAAGCAGGTCACTTCCGAGTCTAGGGTCACGAGGTTCATCTTCGTCTGTGGGGGCACAGGGATCAAAGCACCAGGGGAATCCCTCAGGGAGTAGGGGAGTGGAGTCCCAATTGTGCAGGGATCTTCCAGAGGCATTTGACAGTCATATGCATCTGGATAGTTCCCTGACCAAGATGGGGCTGCCTTCTCGGACATCTCTGGGTGATTTTCTAAGGGTGCGGTTGGACCCTGTCCCTGTGGACCCAGTCAAGCTGGCTGGAGGGGTTGCAGTTTTCTGTAACCCGAAGATTTTGCCCCGTGTACCTATGGGGCTGGACCCGGGGTGGGTCGGTGCAGTGGGGATCCACCCGAAGAGTGCTGGGCAGTTTGAGGATGCCACTCAGCACCGGTTCCATTAACTGGTGTCCCACCCGAGTGTGTCCGCCCTTGGAGAGGTGGGAGTGGATTTCACTGTAGAGGAAAAACTGCACGCCCTTCAGATATCGACCTTGCGATGGGCACTCCAGTCCTGCCGTTTTGACCAGCCTGTGGTCCTGCACATTCGGTGTTGGCAGACTGGATAGGGTTCACGCCCGAGCCCATCGCGAGTGGGAGTGGATTTCACTGTGGAGGAACAACTGCACGCCCGTCAGATATCGACCTCGATATCAGATGCGGGAGTGGCAGGACTCGTACTGCAATGCCTACTTCGGGTTTGGGAAGGGTGTCAGGTCCTTCAACTCCGAGCAGAAGGATGCCTTAAGGTCGGTGCCTTCCTACATATATAAATCTCTTGGTCGTTTGCGACTGTTTTTTGATTTACAAGCTACAGAATGATATATGTCAAGGGAGAAAGCTGGTGATCCTACATGAACTACGTTGTGGAGCTGTCGAATTTGCTGATTAATTTCAATTATGTTGACAATTAATGAGTCGTCCTGATTTTAAAATTGGTTTGGACTTGGGTGATCATGAGATTTGTTCCACTCGAAAATTGAGAATATAGGAATTTCCAAAAATGTTAATTTGCATATAGGATAAGCTGCTAATAATTCTTTAATGTCTCTGAAATTATTTATGACATTTTGTACCTCTTCTTCAGGGTTTGGTCTTAGAGAGACAAGTTTTGAGCTGCGATCATATGAAGAGAAATGTTATCCAAGTGTCCAATTTTAGATGCTAAGTTGTTGTTTAGCCAGGCAAGACCCTGTGATGACGTTTGGCCTGATTTATACCACCACTTAATGTTTTTTTTTCAAAAGCTGTAGTTCACTGATTTTCAAGATATCTTCCCTTGCTATCTGAAATAATCACAGGAGTCAATGATGCTGGAATTGTTCCTTTTTCAAATATTTTTCTAGTTTATGTTCTGTCATCAGTATATACTATCAGTGAAATCAGCGATCAGTAAGAAAACAACATTATCCAACGGAAATGGACGGAATATCAGAATCATCGATTGTTACTGCAAAGAGTCCCCAAGGGTGACTGGGGTATAGAAATATGGTCACTTGGTCTTCTCCCGACCGGCAGTAAAACGCTTGCTGAAGTGGGGCGTCCGTTTGGCTGTGCGGGATGTATCAAGTTCGCAGTCACGTCCGTCAGAAGGGGACGTTAAATCCGATGCCTCGTGTAAAGAGAGTGCCACGCTCTTTGCACGCTAAGAACCCTTGCAACAACTCTTTGAGGGGTCCGTAGGTGGCCTGTTGTAAGGCCAAATTTCTGTCCCTATCCAATATACCCTCATTTTCCAGTGGCAGTCCAAATTTCCCCGACCATCATCCTAGATGGCCTCTATTACAACAACCTACCTATTGTATTTATTGTTAACTTGTTCCCGTCCTGAATATGCATGAAATATTTGCCACTGGACGTTAAGCAACCAACAATCAATCAATCAATCAATGTTACTGCAAAGTTGGACTTTTGGGGAAAACCTTATATTATATACTTACTAAGGCAAATAGATACGAAATGATCTGGAGTACATGGACCATAAGGTAGACCCCCATTAACAGACCACAGGATATAAATTAGTTGATCAGACGATATAACTTGACAATCTCTCGGATTACACTGTTGTTGGAATAGATTTATGTATGGAAATCCCGTCTAAAAAAGGAAACAAATATAACAAAGTAGGTTGAAAAGCTGAAAAAAGTTATATGTATATACATGCTACCGCTTGGTAATCCCGTGCATCTGATATTATTGAGTCATGACGATTGCTCAAAACGCAAAACGTAAATGTTATTTGATATTTTTTCTAGTTTATATTTCTTTTGTCCAGTATAGTATATGTGTATATCTAGGAACATTCATGTATTATACAAACTAATTAACCCATTCTCAAACATTAGGTGAAACGAATACTGTATTGTTCACACATCGTTGTCAAGACACTGGAATTTTATGCAACTGTCATGCAAGTGAGAGGTTATCAATCCATATACAACCAGGTTTAATCCACTATTTCTAAAATGTCTGTATCAATTCAGGAATATGACGGTTGTTATCCATTTGTTTGATGTTTATTAGCTCTTTTATTTTGTCATTCGATTGTGGACTTTCCTTTCAGTATTTTGGTGATTTTACTTTTAGACTTGCATTACTAGGATATACAGAATAAAGTGGTCTTCGGGGTACACTTGCCAGGGATGCAATGTTAATCAAACTAATCCACTTAGATCTAGGAATAATGCAGCAAGTTTCCAGTGCTTCATGGCTTATTGCTGATTCCCTGAAAGTGTGTCCAGTTAATATTATCTCTAGTTATGGCAATATGCATAGTTAACTCATTTTTTTGCACTTTAACCTTTATAACATTTTTGCACACTAACCTTTTTAACATTTTTGCACTTTAACATGTTCAATTTTCGAAAGCTGTATAGATTTTTCCCTCTCTCTATTTATCTGTCTGTGTCTGTCTGCCTGTCGGTCGATAATCCAATACGTCTATGTTAAAATTTAGGAATCTTTTGAAAAGTACCTGTCATTTGTAGAAGATAGAAAATTTTCAGCTGATCCAGTAAGAGACATCCCAAATTCACCATCATTACCAAAGGCATCTAGATTAGCATAGAAACTTGCATTCATGTAAAGTTCAGCTGCACTCAAATATCGCAAACCGCTGGCTAATGTGCCAGTATCTCTCTATATATATTTAAAAAATAAATAATTTTAATGTGGATAAAGTTAAGTCTCTTTGATTAAGAGGCTGTCCATGGAAAACCCAGGCAATGGTTGGCACATCATGGGACTCAGATTTCAATGAAACTTTACATGAAGTCTATTCAGGACATGAAACGAAGAATTGATTGATTGATTGTTGGTTGCTTAACGTCCAGTGGCAAATATTTCATGCATATTCATGACGAGAACAAGTTCACAATAAATACAATAGGTAGGTCTTGTCATAATAGAAGCCATAAGGGATGATAGTCGGGGAAATTTCGACGGCCACTGAAAAATGAGGGTATATCTTTACTGGTACTCGTTGCTCTAGAAAGGTATCACATGTATAATGCACATCGGACATAAGTCTCAATTATTTATCCATATTTCTGTAGGAAAACGCCAAACTTGTGTCCCTTAAATTCTTTCAAAATATTGAAACGCAAGATTTCATCAATATGATCTGTAGTATTACGATGTTGTTTAAGGAATGGGGGGATGTCTTTAAGAGATATTCAAGTACAATTGTTCACGGTATTATGTTGAATTTGACTGAAACTTTTGCAATCTTAAACCTTTGTTCCACATATCCTGACTTCGTTCGACTAAGCTAACGAGCATAATCGACGGAAGCAACAGACTTCAAACTTGCATCTATGTAAAAATCCTTTCGCAAAAAGTCTGAAAAAAACTGATCTGATTATATTTATCGGAGGCGATGATATTCTGTTTTGAGTGTGGCAACGGGTGGATCAAAGTTGCCATAACCCGCCGGTCAAGAACGTAAACAGGACTGGTGGTTTTAACTGCAGGCTGAATGCGAAACCATCGTCAACATAAACATTACGATTCATGAGTACTTTATGTCCTGCTCAGAGGTTTCAACAGCTTTTATGAGTCTACATGTTGCCACTGCTGTGCTTGGTTTGTTTCGATAAACATGCGCGGTCATTCTAGATTCTAGTATTGTCCTCAAACCAAAACAATCTGAGGTAGTCTCTATGTGTGTAAGAAAGAATCTGTAAAACACAGGTTGCACATTGATCATTGTTCAAAGAGAGTCATTTGTAAGTGAAGAGTCAACAACTCATGCCAACATAGGACAGCCGTGCAGTGTTGGTCTCTTTTGCTCAGTATATATGTTTGTTCCATCTTGCCACTTCTGGTGCACCAATAATCGTAGACTCCCCCAGGATCAGCATACCGGTGCACTGTCACCTACCTCCTTTTTTAAAGATCTTCGAACTGCGGTTACCTACTGTAGCCTTTCTCCTACTTCAAAACATGAAAATTACACTGATCAAAAATAAAAATCATATAAATATATATGCCATTACTAATTTTTTTCAGCTATCAATTAAAAAATCTCTGACAGAGTTAACATCTTCATCTTTCGTAACTCCGTAGTCCTATCGAATTTCTTCGAAAGGCTCGATGCTTAATTGATTATCAGCAGAACTACTAGCTTATCCTTGATATGATTATTTTTAGATTTCAAATTGCGAGCTTTTCTCTTATAAGTCTACCAAAAGTTCCATTCAGGATGACACGAATAAGGAAACGATGTTGCAGCAATAAACCTCTGATGGTAACTCAATTTGTCGTGAATTTTTTTTGCCACAGTTTTCTGTGTCATTTAGTCTCTTATGAAAAGTTGTCTAATTGGCAATAACACCACATCTTTTTTATATTGATCTAGCAAACAATGTCAAATGTTAATATATACTGAAATAATCACCTTCTGATTGATTTTTTTTTCGTCATGAAGCTTTTCAATTGTTGCTGCATTTGTACCCATGTAGCCATAGGTAACCTTAGCATATGTTAGAATAGGAGAAAATGCTCCACCTTGAATTATGATTGTTGCCAGCCTTCTTCAGTAGTTTTATACATTCCTTCTATGTATGCCAAAATATTGAAGGTCAGCTCCTGACCATTGCTGCCCATTTCTGAAAATTAACAAAGGAATTGTTTATTTAAATTATTTACATGCATTGACAAGACCATAGCAAACAAGTAATTGTTTTGTATTTCATTATTTAAACACATAAAGAATATATGAAGAAATTGTGCTCTGACACCAAACTAATGCCCCATTCACACTTTCATTTTACCATGTAACAAATAATAATGTATCCCTAAATTTCAATAGGCACCATATATTACATTATTGTATTAGTAACTACATAATAATTTTAAAAGGCATGTCCCTAATGAATATGTCTTCCAAGTTTCAACTTGTTGATGCATCTAACAATTTGAAACACAACGTAAAATTTAAACAAATATAATGCCTACCCATGTTACAAAGAGCATTGGGTATGACATGAAGGAATTATGTTTTGTTAACTTGGTAATTTCACAATATAAAGTTAATTAAGCAGCACCAATGTTATAGGATTTACGATCTGACGTCCCATGTAGTCTGCATGTTAAAAAAATGTTTCCATTTCCATTCTAGCACCATCACACTTTTGATATTTCTGCATGTTTAAACTCTTGAAATACAGAATATAGCATTGTGTGTGTAACTGTCTAAATAATGTACGTGCTTAAAAAAAATCGAGACATTCGTCAATTTCTAAGTACATGAAATATAATTTAAACAAAGTGTTCGTTTTGAAAGAGTAAACTATACAACCTTCAAAATAAGAGGACTTTAACATTTGTCGTATAACAATTTCCAAATATTCCCGTCTAAGTCCGCCTTCATCTCCACCACAATCATTTCGGAACTCAACCTGAAATGTATATAAAGGTAGAATTGAAGTGAAACACTCCTTATAATCAAGTTTCCGATTTTGCAATATTATTCGTGTAAAGTAAAGGTGAGATACAATTGGCAGCATTTCTCATTAATCGTGTTTGTGTATGCGAATGCCAGGTATACCAGGAACGAACATGATATAAGAAAAAGCTTTCTATTTGTTCTGCCTATGATATGTAGTTGATTGATTTAATATTAAAAGAAAGCGTTCGATTTACAAAATGACCAAATGAGTTCCCCGTTTGCAACTGTTATTATGAAATTGCTATTATTTGGCATTTTCTGGTGGAATTTAACAATGCACAGTTTGAGTTTGCTATTTTTTGTAATTTTAAATATTTTATTGCTTAATTTGCTTGCTTCTTAGATAGCCAATGGTATAGCGCACTAATTTTTGCCCTTTTGTCTCGATGAGGTTTAAAGCAAGAAATACATAAATATTAAAAAATAGGTAAACTTTCACTCTGACAGCTCTGGACCCGGTTGCACGATGGTCAGTTAGTTTAACTAACTGTTAAGCCTTTAACTGTTAGTTTAAATTTTAACTGCAAGTTACGTAACTATTGATTAAAAATCCAATGCACAACAGTTAGTTACGTTTGAGTTTACTAATTTACGTTTAACTAGTAGTTTGGTATTTAACAATCAGTTATGTTCGACCTCGCGCAATTTCGCGTACTTTTGGCAGACATGGCGTCTAAGAGAGAAAGGCAACAAAACTGGAGCATCTCAGAAATAACTCTGTTACAAGAACTTGTAGAAAAGGATGAGTTCGTGTTAAAATCAGAGCAAACAAACACCATAACAAATAACAAAAAAAAATGAAAAGTGGTCAGAAATATGTTCTAAAATTAACGCAATGGGTCTTCAAAAAAGAACGATTAAACAATTAATATATAAATGGGGAAACATACACCAGAATGCAAAAAAAAAATTTGTGAAGTATAAAACCAGAGGAAATTGACTGGAGGAGGGCCGGCACCAAAGCAACTATCAGCAGTGGGAGAAAAAAATCATTGAAATGATGGACAGGCCAAATTTTAGTGGAATATCCTGTGGTTTTGAGTCCACTATGCCTCCAGTGTTTGAGAGTACGATTATTTTATTATGCATATGCTAAATAACTGTATATGAAATATACAGATACACGTTACGTATTAGCTAGCCAATCTTTCTTTCTTAATTGTCATGTAACTATTTGTTTTGTTCACAAACGCTGGGGTTACAGTCATTTTAATGACGTCACAAAATGCAAAATAACCACATTTTTTAAGATTTCGAAAAAAAAAGAACTTACCTTTCAAATACTGGTTATTCCTTCTCTTTATATGTACTCAATCTAACAGAGCAAGCGATTATTGAACACACTAAATCCTTTTTTTCCCCCTTTAGATTGCATGATTACAAGTTTGACGTTTTCTAAAATCATACATATGAACATGTTTATAGTCGTTCTGACTTTTCACTGAATGTCTATCGATTAAAAAGTCTACTTTTGGAGACAATAGTGTGAATTCTCTTTTATTTCTCGTCTGATGATAACTTTTTTATCAAGTCATATAACTTGCATGCTGTTTCTATTATGTTAGTGTCAAGTTTGTGCTCTATGAATGGTTCAAGGGTATGTAAGATCTTTGCTGCTTTTGTTACATTTATCGCTTTTTGAGTTTTCACAGACTTTTTTCGTGAGGTCTTCACATAGATTACTTACTTCTATCGTAGAAGGTGTCGTATATTTGTGCAGTGAAGCATAAAAGATTTCGGACGTCAATTCTTCACAATATTCTGTTTTATTGAGTTTCCTTTCTGCTTCAGACAGTTTGCCCCAAATATGCTTTTTTTCCTCCTGTTTTATTATTGTTTTTCCAGTACTTGGCATTGCTTAAGTATTTTTGTGATCCTGGGATACGTGATTAAAATTCTTGGAGTGGAATATGCATCTTTTGATAGCTATGCATATAAACATAGTAATTTTCATATCTTGCTTTGACATTGATATTTTAGCTGTGATTTGGCACATAGACAAGAATTTTGTTTTCTTTATTCGGTTGATCATTCCACCATTTTAAAGTTTCTGGTTCTTTAGTTAACCTTGCCAAGATCACTTGTGCGTAATTACACAAGTTCATTTTTTCTTAATTTTGTCACATATTAGCTTATATGTTCCACTGCTGAGATGACCTTGCAATTATGTTATGTCCTCAATTGTTTCCTTAAAGAGTACTTAAGTTTTTGTATGTGTTGTAGCAAAAAAAATATGTGTAAATTCAATTGAATAAAAAAAATAGTAAGTAAAATATACTTAAGATTTTAACGAGAGAAATGTATGTATTACTGAAAAATTATTACACCAGGGTTTTCGATATCACAAACTAGTCAAAACATTTACTAAATTTTATTATCGGTACAAGAACATCATTCGTAAATATAGCTTAACATGCAGACTTTTTTTACGTTCAGGTATTTCACATCCAATCTTTTATGGTAATATTCTTTATAAAGCAAAAAATGTCAGTATTCCCCTCAGAAGCTAACAAAACCTTTAAATAGACTTTAAGAATGGGTATAGTTACGAGACTGTTGACAGGTCATTAAAGATTGCATATTTTGGCTTTAATATTGATTCACTTATAGGGTTTTTGCATCGGAACTAAACACATTTATTTAATAAAAACCAGTTGTTGGCATGACACGGCTTATGTTCATCTCGTATATGTTATGATGTTTACATCTTTTGCCATATTCAGTTCATTTTGGAAAATTATCTCGAACAAATAACCGATTTAAGATAACATCAAATACAATTATCAATTTTTTTTTTCAAATTTTCAGTGAAATGAAGGAAAAAAAACATCAATAAACCGATGGCGGGTTTGGTGTTTCCTTATATACAATTATCCATAAAAATAAGTCAATTTAAGGTAACATCTAAAACAATTATCCAAAAAGGGGTCAAATTTATTAAAAAAAATGTAAAATTTTCAATAAAACTTTGGTTGGTCCAAAATTACATCTTAAAAAAATTCTCTGGAACAAATGACCGATTTAAGATATCATCAAATACAATTATCAAAAAAGTGTTTAAACTTACAGTGAAATAAAGAAAAAAACATCAATAAACCAATGGCTGGTTTGGTGTAACATTATTTACAATTATCTATAAAATATGGTCAAATTAAGGTAACATCTAAAACAATTATCCAAAAAAGTGATCTAATTTTGTGAAAATATGCAAATATTTCACTTATCGCTGGTTGGTCCAAGATAACATTTATTGTAACGGTTATGACATCTAAGAAAATTATCTGGAACAAATGACCGATTTAAGGTTACATCAAATAAAATTATCAAAAAAGTGGTCAAATTTACAGTGAAATGTAGTAAAATATTTATGAACCGATAGCAGGGTTGGTACTCCATTGTATACAATTATCTATAAAAATTGGTCAATATAATGTTTCATCTAATGCAATTATCCAAAAAGTTCATGCTTACATCAAATGCAATGGTCAGTTCATTTTGGAAAATTATCTGGAACAAATGACCTATTTAAGATAACATCACATACAATTATCAAAAAAGTGGTAAAATTTACAGTGAAACGTAGTAAATATTTATGATCCAATGGCATGTTTGGAATTCAATTGTATACAATTATCTATAAAATTTTGATTGGGTTAATGGTCCTGATTTGGAATTGTTCACCAATAGCGCAGGTGGAAAACAATTAGGCTGTGGAGCCTTTTTGAATGGTTCATGGGCATGTTTAAAATGGCCAAGCAACTGGGCAAAAAACATTCTCTCTGATATCACTTATTTTGAAATAATTCCTATAGCTTTAGCAATCTTGTTATGGGGGGTGAAATTTACGAATAAAAAGATTCTTTTCCATTGTGATAATTCTGCCGTAGTGTCAATTCTAAATTCAAAAACATCAAAATCTGAACGAGTAATGTCAATTGTGAGAACAATTGTGTTGTGGACATTAAAATATAATTTTCAATTTAAAGCTATACATTTGTCGTCAGTAACCAATATACTAGCTGATTCTTTATCTCGTGGACAGTTAGAAAAATTCAAAAAGGCGGCCCCAGCAGCAGAAGTAGAACCTACACCAGTACCACAGGAATTCTGGGATCTCTTGTTTAGAAGCCTCAAAACTCTTTAATGCGGCTTTTTCAAATAAGCACGAAAAATGTTTATGAACAGGCTGAAAAATCTTTCCACAAATTTCTTTTAGAATGCAAATTACCAATTATGTGGCCACCTAGTCTGGATTACATGATGAAATACATAGCTTATTTCTCCAAAAATAATTATGCGTCATCAACTTGCAGGTCTTACATTTTTGGTTTGTCTTTTAAACTAAAAGCCGAAAATTTTGAAGATATTACACAATCCTTTTTGATTAAAAAAATATTAACTGGGTTTGACAGATTGTATTCACGTCCTGACATCAGACAACCTATAACAGCTGAAATGATGACAAAAATGCCAAATGCATTATTAAGAGTTTGTTTTTCTAATTATGAAAACTATTTATTTTGGGCAGCATTTTCATTAGCATTTGGAGCATTTCTCAGAGTTTGGGAGATTACTATAAGATCTATCAATGACATGGGGTATGTTTTGCAACAAGATGATGTTACAATGGATTTAAAAAAAAAAATGTTATCTATGTTACTATTCGCTTTTCAAAAACAGACCAAAGAGGTTTGACAACTACATTGGCTTTACAATCTAATGAGTGCTCTATTAAATTACAATTCAGCAAGACCAAAACAAAACGGTCCTTACTTTTGTCATTTGGATGGGAAGGCAATGACTAGATATAAATTTCATTCAATTCTTACAAAAACATTACAATTTCTTGATTATGATGTTAAGAGATTCAATACCCATTCATTTAGAATGGGTGCAGCAACGCATGCATTTTTAAATGATAAATCTGAAGAAAAAATAAAAAACATGGGTCTATGGAGATCCTCTTCATTCAAACGATACATTCGTATAAATTAATTATAATCTTTAAGCAATGAGAGACATATGGATTATTGGCGCCTCCATTATAAAAAGGGCTTCTGACCATACTGAAAACAGACTAACTGGAACTAATTTAGGCTTTGACAAAAAGGGATACAACATTATTTGGCTTGGTTTGTCGGGAATGAAATGGTTTAATGTGGACAGAACGATTGATGCCACTTTAAGTTGGAGAGGAGTCACATCAATTTTAATTATTCATTGTGGTGGAAATGATTTAGTTAATTGTTGTAATGGTGAATTGTTGTTTCACATGAGAAGTACTTTTCATTATTGAAAATGCACGATGCCGAATACATTAATTATATGGTCTTTTATTTTACCTCGTCTTAGTTGGAGGGGTGCTTTAAATAATAATAAGATTGAAACATCTAGACGTCGAATTAATAGAGGAGTAAGATCGTACACCAGTAAAATCGGTTGTAAAACTATTAAACATTTGGATTTTGAAGACAAACATCAAGCCTTATTTGATGCTGATGGTGTTCATCTTTCTTTTTTGGGAAATGATATTTTCATCAATACAATTCAAACTGCAATTGGTCTATTTATTGATAATTCATCAAGAACTTTGTATCCTGATGAGTTATAATACTGAATTAATTTGAGACTGCATTCATCGCTTTAATTTACAAATATTGTTGAATTACTTGTTGCTTTGTGCAACCAAACATTAAAAAAAAAAAAAATACATTTGATTTAGTGTCTAATTTGAAGTATTTAATTTGAACATTTATGTATTGACTTATATATTACATATTTAATTGATTTGTTACGTTGATTTAACGTTAATATTTAGTTGATTTGCTATTTTAATTTAATGTTGAAAATTATTTGTCATTGGCTTTAATTTGTATAAATTTATCTGGCGATGTTAACACATTTTGTTAACTTTGGCGGAATTTATCGTATTGTGGTACTGGAAGCCCAGTTGTCACCTCTTCAGTACTGGTTGCCCTTTACTGAATCAATGAAAAACATTAATTATATTGTTATTGAATGATTTATTCTTTAGCCTTTTGAAAATCCAATTGTTGTTATGATTTTGTTGATAAAAATTAAAGCCATGACAAAATTCGCCAATTCTAAAATAGTGTTGTTTTTATTCATGAGTCAAATAATAGAATCTAGAGACACAGCAACTGTTGTATGTCATAGCAATTCACAATTTTGTTATATGTCGGTTTGGTAGTTTGATATCATATACAATAATGAAATTTAATCAATATGAATTAAATTTATTTATTGAATTGATAAAACTTGGATTTGTCTCCCTTTATATGTTTTGATTGTTGCAAGCGACACTAAAACCGGTTGTATAATACAATTTTTTCTGTTCATAAGCGATACGCAATTATCTCGTGCATTTATAGGCGGGAATTTCAATATAAAACCAGTTGTTTAGGTAATGTTATTTCATTCTTTAACAAACTGTAGAAGGGTGCAAGGACAAAAACCCACCACACTTAAATATTTGTTTGTTGCCGTTATGATTTATAATTACAAATTTTGTATGCAGTCTTTACCAATCGTCATGGCTTTAAACATGTTGACATTTGATGGATGATGATGTGATCTAACAAAGCTGAACATTACAAGCAATGTGTATGGCGGAATTTATCGTATTGTGGTGCTGGAAGCCCAGTTGTCACCTCTTCAGTACTGGTTGCCCTTTACTGAATCAATGAAAAACATTAATTATATTGTCATTGAATGATTTATTCTTTGGCCTTTTGAAAATCTAATTGTTGTTATGATTTTGTTGAAAAGCCATGACAAAATTCGCCAATTCTAAAATAGTGTTGTTTTTATTCATGAGTCAAATAATAGAATCTACAGAAACAGAAACTGTTTGTATGTCATAGGAATTCACCATTTTGCTATGTCGGTTTGGTAGTTTGATATTATATACAATAATGTAGGATTAAGGGCATTAGGAGTTTTCAATAAATTTATAACAACACCTCTGTGGAAAATTATTGAAGCTGACAATACTCATATTCCAGACATGAATTGAGTTCTAAGTTTTAAAAAAATCTATGGACTAGTTTATTTACTGATCCTTGACCTTAATCTTAGATGCATGATTTTTTTATCAGTTGTTAGTGGCTTTGAACTATCTGTCAGATAACTGCGAGTACTCTCAGATCTGTTCATTACGTCTTTTTGTGTCGGGATGTATAAGTACCCGGCCACGTCTACTTGTATTTTTTGTCCATCTGATGAGTTAAGCCTTTTTCAACTGATTTTTATAGTTCGTTCTTATGTTGTACTGTTATACCACTGTCCCAGGTTATGGGGAGGGTTGGGATCCCGCTAACATGTTAAACCCCGCCAAATTATTTATGTATGTGCCTGTCCCAAGTCAGGAGCCTGTAATTCAGTGGTTGTCGTTTATTTATGTGTTACATATTGAATCATAATTTTTATCACGTTAATTTACTGTTGATTTTTATTTGTATATTATCAATTTGCTTTAGTCAAGAATTTTAGTATATTGAAGGACGTTTTGTCTTATTTCAAAAATATGCTTTAAATTGTAAAAATATTCCAATTAGCTCTCGCCGCGATATAGCCTTTTTGTGCTAATGCGGCGTAAAGCAACCAACAATCAATCAATCAATCGTTTGTTTATGTGTTACATATTTGTTTTCGTTCATTTTTTTACTTAAATGAGGCCGTTAGTTTTCTCGTTTGAATTGTTTTACATTGTCTTATCGGGGCCTATTATAGCTGACTATGCGGTATGGGCTTGGCTCATTGTTGAAGGCCGTACGGTGACCTATAGCAGTTAATGTCTGTGTCATTTTGATGTTTTGTGGATAGTTGTCTCATTGGCAATCATATCACATCTTCTTTTTTATATTAATATGATTGTGCTCAACTCTTGCATCATCCAGCTTTTGAAGCATAAAACGTCGTGCTGAATGGTTAGTGAGATGCCCTTCTGCTCCCTCATCATTATTTTCATTCCCGTTTCCGGGCAAATGAGACCTGTACTATTTAGATATATTTGCAATAATAAATAATGTTTTACCTGAACCTACAGGTTGAAGACATCCAAACTTGTTTAGGATAGTTTTGCTCATCAATGGAGCCACCCCTTTCTGTGGCTGCTGCTTTCCTACATGCAATGGGAAAATACACTTTTTACTTGCTTTTCAATTTATTCCTAGACTGTATCTGTGGTATGGACAAACAGTCATTTCTTGGTCAAACCTTGAAAGAAGAAATATTTTTTTTTAAATGTTTTCATTGTTTTCTCTCAGAAAAGCAATTTAGGTTACATTATGTAGGCTACATGTACATGTACATCATGTTTGTCAATCTGGCAGATAATCATTTCGTGTATAATGTAGACAAAATAAAGAAAAGTCTACAACAATGTTAATATGGAGAAATACTGGTCTTATAATGAAAGCATAGGAATCAACATTCTACAAAAACAATTTAAACTCTAATAAATAAAGATTAAAAGAAATGTCATAAATGTTAATAAGTAAAATACTACAAGAGTTGTATCCCATTGGAATTTAGCCAACCTACAATAAATGTATTCTCCTTCCGGTGAAGACTTTTTTTGTACCTGTTAGTGGTTAGTTGAAAGTCATACTTCCATCACCATAGGATAAACTAAGATCATAAAGGAAAATGTTAATAAGTAAAATAGTACAAGAGTTGTCTCCCATTGGAATTCAGATGAAGACTTTCATGTTCCACTCCAGTTAGGCAAAATAATACTCCCATTACCAGGATTAAACAACAGCCAAAATATATATACAGCATTTATAACTGATCTCTTTATGTTAATTTTTGTTTAATTCTCTGAAATCGATGAAAAAATGAAAATGGCAAAAACACAGAATAAAAATGTAACGTTTATAAAAAAAAAAATTCATTTTGTCTATACCTGTTTAATGATATAGGAAAAAGACAGAATTTACATACCTCTCCATTAATCCTTGTGAGATAAGGGATAGAAGTTGTCTATATAACCAAGTTTAATCACTCATTTTCTACATTTAAAAATGCCTGTACCAAGTCAGGAATATGACAGTTCTTGTCCATTCGTTTTTGATGCGTTTTGTTATTTGATTTGGCCATGTGATTATGGACTTTCCGAATTGATTTTCCTCTGAATTCAGTATTTTTGTTATTTTACTCCTTTATCATGGTAGATGTGCTGCACTTCCAACCCTTCAGCACAAGGACAGGCACACAAGTAGTCGTTAACCCCCTCCCCTCTTCGTGGTATATCACCAGCTCTTTCAATAGGTATCCTGCAGTAAACATTAATGTTGCAGGATCTATAAGGAAACAATAAGTTCTTAAAATAATGACTTGTGCAAATGTTAGAGACAACTGCAAGGAGCACAAGTAATTCCTGTTTAGTAATGAAAATCAATTTACTTACTGACAAACAATTTATTACATATATAGACTGCAGCCTTTTGTTGTCATTTCCCCTAACCAGAATAATAAATATGTTAGTACTTTATTCTATGACCCCAGAGACTTCAACTCAATCTTTCCAAAATTTGTGTGAACCGCTCAACATTTGTATGCAGAACATATACAAATGTAGAAATCATAAATAGTCTCACTTTATTTTCAAAAAATACAAATGTACTATGTTTTGTATTAGATATATACTATACTTTTCCTTTGACATATTAAAATATTTTTGAAAAAAAAATATCATATTCTTGTAAAGTAAGATACCCATTTTTCATCTGTTAACAGGTTTTGACCTCCTCAATTAACAGGTCTCTGACTGTCCTGTTTTGGCCTTTGTTGTTTAGGGCCTTTTTGATGTTATCCATGTCAACTTTATGATACAACAACAATTCACAATTACTTTCATGGAGTTAAAAAGTTCTTTGAGCATTTTCAATAAGTTGCCATTTTATTTTGCCCCCAATTAAGCATATGCAAATGATGATAAACTTATAACAAGAATCCAACTTTACAAGTTAATACCAATGTTATTTAATTTTACAATCCTAATTGATTACTTCAGCTGATATAATGAGGAATTTATCTAACAAAAATAAGGAGCTCTAAAATTAAGACAAACCTGCTGTACATAATGGTCCAAGTGGGATTTTGCAAAAATGTTAACTGCAATTTTAGCAAAATCTGGAAATATATTTAGGTCGAAAACACTTATCCCACCTTATCCTGGCACCAAAATATCCGGTCCATTTTATGTCCTTGCATTTGACAAGATAAGAAAATATTAGCTGTATAAGACAAGTGCATGAAACAGGTATACAAAATGCAAATTCTCATTTGAAAATATATTTCAGAAATAACAAGTATTTTTGACAGACAGATGAAATTTGCTTACCTTTTAACTGTTGCATATTTGAACATATTCAGATATAGAAGTGTGTACTTTATCAAATTAAAGTCCTAGGAAACAAGTAACTGGTGAAAAATAATGTTTATCCAATTCTTGAACCAATGAATGTATATATCACAAGCTTAGTCTTCTGTGCAAGATTTTGTCTTTTTCTTTCAAAACTATATCGTATAATCGTAATTTTTTTCTCTCTGTCTGTTATGATTTAACAAATATGGCAGCTCATTAAATGCCGTGTTTTGATTCCAAAGTTTACCAATTGTCACCTTATAGTAAACAATCAACCGAAAAGACATGGATATTGAGCACGTTTTATATGTACAATCAGATAATAGTTTATTTCAGTGACAGACCCATGCCTGTTGTGTATACAAATTAAAGACTTTCTTCAGGAAAAAAAGTATATGTACACAAGTTTGATAATGAAAACTATCCATTTTGTTATATGCATATTTTTTTTTTAATTTGAGGTTTCATATGACTTGGAAAAAATGTATTGTTGCAATTCTTTTGGAAAATATAAAACACGACGTTTGTCATCTTTTTATCAAATCAGATGTTGGTTTTCTCTTTAAAGGGTATTTGCCGTCAATTGTTTTTATGACACAAGCATCTTTTATGAAATGCATCAATATGGATGTGCTTATTATAATTATATAACCCAAAAAAAAATATTATATAATATTGTGGTGTAAACTTCAGAACAGGCTTTGTTTAAAAAAGAAAAAAAAGAAAAATATATGCTTTTTTTGTTCATCATGAACCTTTTACATTATTCTGGTTTAGAAATTTGGGCAAATATTGAGGCAAAACATAAAGAGGGCAATACCTCAATGGTCTTTTTCTAGGCTTGAACTGTATTTCACCGGTAAACAGGCTGCAGCTCAAATCTGTGTTGAAGTTTTGTGAAATGATGTGTCCAATGATATCTGAAGCATTTTTGTAGACAAACAAATTTAAAGTTTAATTTAATAATTCATTATGATATTATAATATTGATTTTATATGATAAATGCAGTGTCATACAAACAACATTTCCTCACTAGAAGAAAAATATTATCATGAAATGTATTTAGCAGTTTTCTCCAATTGTTCTATTTTTTTTTTTTTTTACATTTCCTGCCCGGTTGCCCGGTATGAGAAAAAAATTTACCTAAAAAATGTAGCTATTTTAAAATAAAGCTGTGGTTGGTTCAAGTTACTATTGTCAATACATATTAAAAATTATCTTGATCAAAAGACCGATTTAAGGTAACATTATATACATTTATAAAAAAAATTATCAATACACCGATGGCAGAATACGTGTATATTCTATATCTATAAAATATGGTCGATTTAAGATTCATCTGATACAATGATGCAAAAAGTGTTTAAATTAACTGAAAAATGTCAAAAAAAATAGTAAAGCTATGGTTTGTTCAAGTTTACTTCTAATGCAATTGTCAATACATATTAGTAAATTATCTTGATCAAATGACCGATTTAGGGAAATCATATACAATTATAAAAAAGAAATGATAAATTCACATTAAAATGTGGAAATAGTATCAATACATTGATGGCAGATTTAGTATACATTATATGCAAAAAAAAATAATTAAAAATTAACATAATGTCTCTTTGTGCTTGAAAAGCGAATTATGTAGCTATATACGTCATTCTTTAGTGTTGTATTCTTTATCAACATCGTTCTCTAGTCTGCAACGTCACAGATAGAAGTTTAAGACTGGTCTTGTATGTCGTTCATCTGCTGTCATTCTTCTGTCGTTACACAAACCATTGGAAGACATCACAGAGGAAAAGTTATAAAAATGATTTAGTCTTTCGAAGTGTATTCCGATGTCATAGTTTATCCACAACTAATTATAAATTAGGATCCAGATGTGTGGTTCTTCTCTTTTTGGTTTCTGGAATAATACCAGAAAAGTTTTTAAATCGATAGACCTTGACTACAATATCTAAGTCTTTCTTTTTTAAGCCGTCAATGTGAGACAAATAACAAACAAAAAAATAACGATTTTTGTAACAAGTATGCAATATAAAACAAGATAAAATTCAGAATGGAAATGGGGAATATGTCAAAGAGACAACAACCCGACCATAGAACAGACAATAGCAGAAGGAATAGGCTACTTGAAACTTATTGCTTGTATTCTTACCTAATGGGATAACAGTGTTTTCTTCATAGTTTGTACTGTTGAATAATATCTAATGAGCCCAACTCCATGCATGAACAACAGAAAAAAACGCATTTCATTTCCCCTTTCACAAAGTCATCCGTTAGAAGAAAAGGACCCATGTTGCACTGTTTGCAGAATTTTGAATTGTCTAAAAGAGTCCCCATTCTACCAATCGTCTTCCAGAGGATCAAGTGTGTGATTTATTTTCTACTTTCAACCAATTTGCCTATGACGGGACAAAACATTTCACAGCCAGTTGCGCCCAAGTCACATACATGGTTTCCACTCATAAGAGTGTTCAATCTCAATATTCTACACAAAACGAAGAGACGTCAATCTGTGTATTTGTAAAACGACAAAAATACTTTATACTTTCTCTAACAAGGCGCAAAATATAAAGGGGTTCAGAAAATTGAGAACTCGGTAAACTCCGGAAATTTTTCCGAAACTCGTTATGTACACAATTAGATTAACTGAGAAACTGGAATGAAGAGCAATGAACTCGCGTGTTTTTGTGCACATGTACATCCGCCGTTTTGTTTTAAAAGTTCCCATTATCAATCAACAATCAAAATACTTTACATTCAATATGGTTTTTGAATGTTATTGAAATTTTAACACCACTGTCATCTGATATCAAGTAAAAAATATCGTTAAAGTTGAGGTTTTATTAACATGTTAACCCCATTTTGCTCCCTTTATAAATGCAACTAGGTCAAGAATCTATAGAAAAGATTAAATTTGATTTTGAGTAAAAACCGTGACAGCGGGCAAAGTTCTTGGTAGTGTTCCAAAATCTGAGCATGTGGCTCCGATAAGTTATTCAAGTCTAATAGACTTGCATGATGACACATTGTTTTCTGATTTACATAATTAACAATATTATGATGTAGTTATATCTAAAAAAAAAAGCGACCTCTTTATGCACAAGTTGGTGTATACTTATAATTGTATTGGTTACTATACCCATTCAGTACATATATTTTTACCTACTCAACCAAAATGACTTTTAAAACGGCGTCGAGGTTCTTGCGAGGTTTTCTTACCCCAGGAGTTGATTACCTTAGCCGTATTTGGCACAACTTGTTGGAATTTTGGATCCTCAATGCTCTTCAACTTTGTATTTATTTGGCTTTTTTAACTATTTTGATCTGAGCGTCACTGATGAGTCTTATGTAGACGAAACGTGCGTCTGGTGTATAAAATTATAATCTTGGTACTTTTGAACTATTCACGTCTACTCAAGTAGAGAGTCGCGTGTTAACGTCTAACAGGAAGAGATATAAAATACATGTGTCGTTCAAGTATTTTGCAATAAAGATTTATATAATAAAACAATAACATACGACAGGACATTATAATAGAATAAATATAAAGTGGGGATGTAAAAAGTAAAAAGCTACGTCACATGTATAAAAAAATCAATGCATGAACTTGACAGTGTTTGACAAATCTGAGTTCCCTAGTTCTGTCCAACATCTGGTTGAAGAAGAAACTGTTAAAAAGTCAATCAGGCGGTCATCAGAAACACTTTGTAAGATCTAGGCATCAAGATGGTGGTAAATCTAAACTATTAGACAATATGTCAGCTTCAGAGGTGTTCCTAGTATTTGATTGGGCAATGAAATATCCACCCAGTAGGTACTGTGAGTATCAAAACAACTGGTTTGCTAAGAGGGGTAATGATTTGCAAATTAGAATTGTGTTTCACCAAATAGTATCAAAACAACTGGTTTGCTAAGAGGGGTAATGATTTGCAAATTAGAATTGTGTTTCACCAAATAGGAAATGATTTAGAAAGTCTTGGATTTGTCCACATATTTCAAAATCAAATGTCACATCATCTCAGTGCTGTTATTTTAGACACTATAAGAAGTGTTAAGGAAAAGTATCCACAGATAGATGGATTGCATTTATGGTCCGACAATGCAGGATGTTATAAAAGCAAACCTTACTTTGTGAAAATCATCTTATATTCTTACAATACACTGTAATCTACAATGGCAATGAACATTTTGTGACTGAAGTGTGAGTTTATGTTGTTTATTCTTGCTGAAGGTTCTATACTCATTTTGTCATGGTAGTGGGATATGTGACGGCAATCGCAACTAGTAAAATTTGTGTACTAATAAAAAATTGTATGTGATTTCCACCGTTGTCATTTCAAACGAGGCATCCCATGGGTAACTTGGGGAAAGAAATATGGTAACTTGAACCGATATTTGTATAATGTTACTCCAAATCTCCCATCGGTTTATTTATATTTTTTCTTCATTTCTAAAATTAAAACTCAATAATGGGTGCCATCAAGATATTTAAAACAAAAATATTTTTATATAAAAATATAAAGCAAAAAAGGAAAGTGACGAATACATCTTGTCATTGAGGACATATAACGAAACTATATACCATTTTTCAAGACAAGACATATACTTCTTACAATCTCATCTGTCTCCAAAAGAAATATTAATTGTAATTCTTCGCATTTACCAGGGACATTATAGACTCTTTGCATTTACATAATTACCTATTATTTTGCCCAATACTGTATAGTTCTTCGACAATTCTCGAATATAATTGAAATACTGGTCTTTCATTTCTCTCAGGGCTACAAAAAAGTCTTTTCTTGGTCCTCCCAAATCCACTGATTCCTGAAATATTATGACAGTCTACGTCGATTAAAACTAAAGTGATTGAAGCAATTTTAGAAGGTCTCCATTCCTAATATTTCCGATTAGTTTTATTTTCAGCAGTATAAAATTAAATTCTGGATGTAACTCGTCTTCTAAACTATCTCACGGGATTGTGATTTTATCAACCTTTTTGGATGTTTTTTTCTGAGAAAATTCTTAAAGTAGTAATTGTCTACTACCGTCCTACGTGATTGTGGTTATTTCTACCTAGACAAAACATTATTACTGTAATTCCTTAAATAATGTCAACTTTAGAAAAGTCTACTACCGTCCTACGTGATTGTGGTTATTTCTACCCAGACAAAACATTATTACTGTAATTCCTTAAATAATGTCAACTTTAGAAAAGTCTACTACCGTCCCACGTGATTGTGGTTATTTCTACCCAGACCAAACATTATAACTGTCATTCCTTAAATAATGTCAACTTTAGAAAAGTCTACTACCGTCCTACATGATTGTGGTTATTTCTACCTAGACAAAACATTATTACTCTTATTCCTCAAATAATAATTTAAACTTAAAAAAGTTGAAATTAGAAAATGTTCTACTAAGTAGTATGCAATACACCTTTAAGAAAAGGAGCGAAAACATTTGTATCTGAATTAAACATCGTCTGGAAACGTGAAGGGTGAAAATATGTCAAGTGCGAAGGTGTTATGATAGAGGGTAAACAGTCCCGATCATGACGATACCGGACTATGCCATTTTTTTTTTATTTTTCACGTTTATACACGTTCATTTGAACCGCTATCACGAGCTACACAAGAGTCTCAAAAGTGCCAATTATTCGTCACGAAAACAGATCTTCCCTAAGATAAAAATATTCACGCTTAAATTTTGAGTCCACAAGCCTGAACCTTAGATTTTCTAAAATTTAATTTCTACTTCTACCGGAAAATGGCTACAATCAACTAACTGAATATTTTGCCATGACTTCGGTCCGCATACGGACCCCTCCCCATATTGTTTAAAGTTGGATCGAGAAGGCAGTTTTACAAGTCAACTGCCGTAGGATTTGAGGTTAAGCGTGAAACTTGAGATAATATTGAGTATATAACAATGTGAAGTCAAATATTTAAGTATCAAAAATAAAAAAATGTCCGTCATTGGACTCTTGTAGTTTTTTTACAAACCTGATTTCTTCACAATCTTGCTGGATAAGTTTTCTTCGATATTTTGCAATGACTGCTTCATTTATCCTATAATCAGCAATTTTTTTTCTCGAGGGAGAAGTTCGAGAATTATTTCATGACTGACATAGGAAAGAGTGAGTGTCCACATTCAGTTGTGCATTTTGGTTAACAAGAATAACTGCATATGAAACTTTTGAATCATAAGAAGTCAATTAAATGAAAAAAGTTTATTTTTTTTATTCATCAAAATCCGATTATTTTGCTGTTGGCTCAATCTTCCTTAGTTAGCAGCTATAGTTTGTCCATAATGCCCCTCCTCACCCAACTCCTTCTTCTTAAAAAAAAATGTGTAATTGATTGATTGTCGAATTTAGTCCTGGTATCTATGATGAGTTTATTTGCTTAACGCCCAGTCGCAAACATTGCATGCATATTCAGGACGAGAATAATTTCACAATAAATACAATAGGTAGGTTTTGTCATAATAGAGGATATTCGGGTAAGGATATCAAAGTCTCAGTGTCATAACAATCTTCATCAATCTTACTCAATAAACAAAATGTAGCCTTTCTACCCTGTTCAGATAGTGTTTTCTGTGTTACAGTAAAAGTACCGTTAAAGTTTAATAACAAACCAAGATATACAAACTTGTCACACATTTCTATCATTTTACCATTCAAATACCATTTATCGTTCTTTTTCAGTACACCTTTGTTACGAAAAACAACTATTTGGTTTTTTCTTAAATTAATGTAAAGACCATTCTTGTATGAACTATCATGTACAGTGACTATCATTTTTTGTAATTCAGAGAACTGTATCATCAGCATACATAAAAAGATAAAGATTTAACAATTTTACTTCATATGGTTCTATTCCTTGTTTTATTAACTCAATTTCTATGTCATTTACATAAATTGCATATAAAAATGGTGATAATGATTCGCCTTGCATTAGGCCAACATTACAATGAAAGAAATCTGAAAATTCACCATTTAATTTAACACATAATAAGATTTAGTAAATTTCCACTTATACCGCATTTTAACATTTTTTGCCTAAAAACATTATGTGACACACTGTCGAAAGCTTTGACAAAATCAATAATACAACATTAGAGACGCTTTCCTTTACGTAAACTTTTTGATACAATAGAACGAAGGGCAAAAATTGCGTCGTGTGTACCATATCCAGTACTAATTTATGTACTAGTCCAGTCAATCTAGCATAAATTTGACCCAAACCTGAAAGTAATTGCAACAGAAGATTTTTCAAGTTTGATTCTTTAGCATTATACCCCAAATATACACAGAAAAAAGTCCCATAAAATCTGGCTCGAGGAAGACTAAAAAAATAACAATTAAAAATTCCACTGGAAATTTGCATTGAAAAGGTAGATAACTCTTGCAAAAAAGGCAGAAATATTAATAAAAATTGATACAAAATTATAACTTCACCGCTTTTATTCATCAGAATGTATTGATTCTTGATTTTTTAGCCGTCTTTAGAGTATAACAAACAACTCTAAAGGTGTTTTCATATCTTTTATCAAGCTATAATCTAGATTTCGTAATTCATTAGTTGACAATTTATTGAAAAGTAAGGTGAAGAATCTCAAATTTAATAAAAATAATTAAGCATGTATTCTTCTTTTTGTTGTTTAAAGTTTCTTAAGATAAGTAGGATCCTGAAAAAATATAATATACAGATAGAAACAATACCAAATTTTCACATTATGTTTTCAAAATGGTCACAAAGTTTCAAATTTTCAATTTCTTAAATGAAAAATGCACAAAAAAATAAAACTACCCAGAACACTTTGGTTTTGTACATTTCATGAGAAGATTAAATAACAGAGCCCTGTCAAAACGGATCTATAAAGTATGTAAAATGGTTTCCGGTTGAATATTATACAATAATGAATACAAGCAGATTCCAGTTAGTATGTGAAATAGTAAATACGAAATGTAATGAAAGTTAAGGTCAATAGTATCGAAAACATGCCGCTGAAAGCGTCCTTCTAGAAGTCCCCAATATGTTGAATGACCATCCATTTGTACAGCAGGTAATCCATAAAAAAAGGCAATTGCCATCCATTCTGTGTTATACAGAACAACAGATGACTTCAAGATGTTTCTCGCCAGGTTTGGGTAACTGTTTTTTACAGCACTAAGGGAGCTACCATTTGATTTTTATGGGGGGGGGGGGGGGGGGGGGGGGGGGGGGGTGCTAGAATGAAAAATTTTGTTCTGCTTTTGTTTTAGTTGTAATCTCTGTCCTGCCTTTTTATTTTTCACTCTATCCGGTCCTGCTTTTTTTTTTTTTTTTTTTAGCTTATCCTGACTTTTTTTACTTAAATTGTCATCCTGACTTTTTTTTGCAAGTGTCACATCCTGACTTTTTTTCCTCAAAACTCCTGTCCTGCCTATTTTTTAAATTTCATCGTAGCCCCTCCCCCCCCCCCCCCCCATAAAAATCAAATGGTAGCTCCCTAATGTAGAAACACCATAGAGTGGTAAAAAAAAATACAAAAGACCACCCAATATTCATTGGTTCAATGCTCATTCACAAAGATGCATCCTACAACACCTACTTCACACTTTTTTCCCATATTTTTGGCATCAGAGTTAAAAAAAAACAGCCTGGAGCTAAGAATTCTCGAGGAACTAGTCTTCGGCTCTGATAGTGAAAAGGCGATGACCAACGCAATCAGAGATGCATTTCCATCAGCAACCAGACTTTTGTGTACAACACATTTGAAAGACAATTTGAAGCATTATCTTCTAAATAAAATAAGTGTTGAGGTTAAAAAAAGGAATCACATCATGGACAGCATTTTTGGTAAAGACGGCGTAGTAAATGCTTATTATACAAAAGAAATTGAAGATAAATCAACTGACTTTCAGGACCAAATAGAACAATATCCGTAGCTTACGGAATACTTCACAGAAAATTTGAAACCGCGCATTATAACATTTGTTAATGAACCAAGGAAAAAGAATAAAGACAAATTAGAGAAACTGGACAAACAATAATGCGGAGAGTATTAACCATGTTTTTTAAGGTTGCAATTAAGTGGAAACCAGTGTACTCCAGAGTTAATAAAAAAAAACTGTATGACTGTGTGCTGGAACAGTTTGAACACGGAGACTATGCATTAATATTCAGTGATGCATATTAAAAACCAAATTTGGAGATGTAAAACAAAGCAAGAAAAATAGTAATTTTGAAAATTTTCTCCTAGACAAGAAAAGAAAAATAACCATAAGTTCCTCCGATTGGAAATATTCTGTTGTAAACAAGGCCAAAAACATTGCCAAGAAACCGTCCAGTAAACGAGAGAACCCAAAAACGTTAATTCAACTCTGTTTTATATATGTTGTAAATTATGTAAATCATGTATATATAGTCGTTGATGTAATGACTAAGTCAGGGGCGTAGCTAGAAAGAAACGATGTGGAAGCAACTACCGGCGAGCGGAGCGAGGCGAAAAAATTTTGGGACCCTATTATGCAGATTTTTTTTTTTCGGTTTTCGGTCATAGGACGGTTAAAAGAGGAGCTATATGTTGATAAAAATTTATGAATGTAAAACTATTAATAAATCTTCTGAATATAGTAATACATAAACAACACATATTTGTGATACAGAATTTACTCAAAATTGTCCAAAATCTGCTCTTCGGGTCTGGGCAGAAACAAACTTCTCTATTACTTTGTCAATATTCACACTGAAATCCCGATGAATATGCAGTAATGCTATGTAACTTTCGTTGTTCATTGTTGATCGTACATTTGTTTTCAATTACATACGTAGTACCGTGACTGATAGATCTCAGGGCCATCATGGCATGGTAGCACTCGCGAGATGTTATAAACCAGCGTACGTGTTCGGCATCGAGCGACCTCCCAATTGAATTCGTCAAAATTACATGCTAGGTCAGTTTCGTATGTTTCAGACAATATTGAGATTTGTTCGTTTGTGATATTTCCTACAACACGATGAAGCAGACACAGCACAAAGAAGCGATTTTCTGATAACTTGACGCGACTCCTCTCTCCAGTTGCCTTATCATATGGTCTATGAACGCAAAAAATAATGAGACTGTAATGTTTATTGGTCGTTAAGGTTACTGATAAGTAGGATCTTATTTTAGAAATGCATGGTTTACGCTAGAGAAAGAGTTTGGTGGATTTAGACGTTTGGCGGGAAGATAAGTGGTCGGGTCGAAAGTTATAGGGGTGATCGTAAGGGACTCTCGATGCTCCGTATGAAGAACATTTAGAGAACACCCCTATCTTTGTTTCTTTCGTTTCTGCAAAGAACTGTCGTAAAAATGGTTCCTGTAAAAAATATATTCAGTTTAAAAACGATGATCGCCTTGTTTGGTTCTTGGAATCCAATGGGCTATTAGCCAATATCCAGTGTGGATTCCGACAGGGCCGCAGTACTCTTGATCATCTTGTTCGATTCGAATCATTTGTCCGTAATGGTTTTGCGAAAAATGAACATGTGGTGTCGGTCTTTTTCGACCATGAGAAGGCCTATGATACTGCATGGAAATATGGTATTTTAAAAGATCTATTTGATATGGGGTTGAAAGGCAATATGCCTAATTTTATTTCTAATTTTCTCTCTAACAGACAATTTAATGTTAGAGTTAATTCGACCATGTCTGATCTGTTTGATCAAGAGATGGGTGTCCCTCAGGGCAGTATTTTATCTGTTACATTATTTAGTCTTAAAATCAACAGCCTTGTTGAAGTTTTAAAAAGTAATATTGAAGGTTCATTGTACGTTGATGATTTTTTAATATGTTACAGAGGCAAAAATATGAATAACATAGAAAGACAATTACAATTATGTCTTGGAAGAATTGAAAAATGGGCCTCGGAAAATGGTTTTAAATTTTCCACGTCAAAAACGGTCGGGATGCATTTTTGTAACAAAAGGAAATTGCATCTTGATCCAGAACTTACTTTGTACGGCAACCCAATTAAAATGGTTGATGAAACCAAATTTCTTAGGTTAATTTTCGATAAAAAGTTAACCTTTCTACCCCATATCAAAATGGTAAAATCGAGATGTTTAAAAGCTTTAGATATTTTAAAAGTTGTCGGCAGCACTGACTGGGGTGCTGATCGCAACATTTTACTTAATTTATATAGATCTCTAGTTAGATCTAAACTAGATTATGGCTCTGCAAGGAAGTCCTACATACAGATTCTTGATGCTGTGCATCACCAGGGTTTGCGTCTCTGTCTTGGCGCATTTAAAACCTCACCAGTTGAGTCTGTATGTAGAGGCTGATGAGCACTCACTCTCTAACGGACGTTTGAAGCTTGGACTTCAATATGCTGTCAAACTAAAAGCCTATTCAGATAATCCTGCCTACAGCTGTGTTTTTAATCCGATTTATGAAGATATTTTTGCAAAACATGAAAATAAAATTCCTCCGTTAGGTATACGTTTAAAACCACATTTAGCTTCTTTTGATTTAAAATCTGTTGCTCAAGTTAAAATTTGCAAATGTCCTCCATGGGAACTTCCCAAACCAAAAATGATATTTGATCTCCGTGAACACAATAAAAATAAAACAAATCCTCTTTCAATTCAGCAACACTATGCTGAAATTAAAGCCAATTATCCAGATTTTTCAACTGTCTATACCCCCCAAGGGTGACTGGGGTATAGAAATATGGTCACTTGGTCTTCTCCCGACCGGCAGTAAAACGCTTGCTGAAGTGGGGCGTCCGTTTGGCTGTGCGGGATGTATCAAGTTCGCAGTCACGTCCGTCAGAAGGGGACGTTAAATCCGATGCCTCGTGTAAAGAGAATGCCACGCTCTTTGCACGTTAAGAACCCTTGCAACAACTCTTTGAGGGGTCCGTAGGTGGCCTGTTGTAAGGCAAAATTTATGTCCCTATCCAATATACCCTCATTTTCCAGTGGCAGTCCAAATTTCCCCGACCATCATCCTAGATGGCCTCTATTACAACAACCTACCTATTGTATTTATTGTGAACTTGTTCTCGTCCTGAATATGCATGAAATATTTGCCACTTGACGTTAAGCAACCAACAATCAATCAATCAATCAATCAATCAATCAACTGTCTATACTGATGGATCAAAAGATGGCGACAGAGTTGCATCTGCTGCTGTCTTCAGGGACAGAGCTGCAACTCTCCGTTTGCCATCTGATGCATCCATCTTTACTGCTGAAGCAGAAGCAATAATTTTGGCTTTGAAATTTATTGCTTCTTGAGATAAATCCAAATTTATTATATGTTCTGATTCACTTTCATGCTTACTAGCTATACAAAATACTAAAATTAAAAACCCAACAATTCTCCAAATTTTATATGTAATGAGGAATTTAAAAATTCTTCTGAAAGAAATAATATTTCTATGGGTTCCGAGTCATATTGGAATCCTTGAAAACACAGCTGTAGACCTTGAGGCAAAGCATGCCCTGGGTGACCCTTTATCTAACTGTGATATACCATATACTGATTTTAAATCTAATATTAGAGAATATGTTTTTAATATTTTAAAAAATGAATGGAGTAAAAAAGATGATAATAAATTACATGAAATTAAACCTAATATAGGTAAACCTTTTAATAATTTTATGTGCAGAAAAGATCAGTGTATTATTTCTAGATGTCGTATTGGTCATACTAGAATAACACACGAGTATCTTTTAAAAAATGAAGATGAACCACAATGTGTACCTTGTTACTGCAAGTCTACTATTAAACATGTTTTAATTAATTGTATTGACTTTGCTGATATTCGTAAGAAGCATTTCAATGTCAATAATATGTATGATTTATTTAATAATGTTCCATTTACAAATATTGTTGCATTTTTAAAAGAAATTGGAATTTATTATAGAATATAAAAATGTTATTATATTTAAGTCGTTTTTAATTTTTATCACGTTATTTTACTCATATTGATTTTTATTTGTAAATAATCAATTTGCTTTAGTCTAAAATTTTAGTATATTGAAGGACTTTTTGTCTTATTTTAAAAATATGCTTTAAATTGTAAAAATATTCGAATTAGCTCCCGCCGCGATATAGCCTTTTTGTGCTAATGCGGCGTAAAGCAACCAACAATCAATCAATCAATATAATAGGTATTTTGTTTTAAACTAAAAAATACAATTTAGATTCCAAAATTGTTTGAGACTTCAATAATGTTTGTGTATGAGGGTTTTGATTCCCTCCTCTAGGAGACAATTCAAATGATATATATCCTCGGGCAAAGTTGGACAGACTATCCTAAGTATTGAAACTAAGATTCAATCAGAGTGCACTGTTTGCTTTTGGCCTCTTATATGTTTTTTCACATGTAAGAAAACAATCTCATATAGAAACTACTACAAAATCACAGCTATAAATATTGTTTTCATGCATTTCACCAACACACAAATGTTGCATACTTTCATATTTAAGAATTGCTTTTCATCTTGATGAAATTCCAATTTAAAACTACATACCTGCATAATAAGTCACCTCCATCAGACTTTCACAGGACAAGGATTCCCTGACAATGACAATGACATAACTCCGACCGGCACATGCGTGTCAAGTTCTGTGGAGGACCTAATCGCACCATGTCCATGGCCCTGTCCAAGCAAATACGATCCACTGCCGTAAGCACTCTTGATTGGCTTCTCACTTAAACCTTAAGTTCATTTGTTATTATTTGGCCAATAAATGTACCAGACTCCCCTTTTACAAATTTGTTCTTGATTACCGCAAGATCAACATCAAAAACAACTATACAGAACCACTGGGACATGGTGGCCAAAAACATTCAAGCCCTTTCTAACATCGATCGCTAAGCGTAAAATCGTATTTTTTCAAGCGCTGTACAGAGTCGGATCGAAAAAATACAACTAAAAACCAAATAATTTTTTTTACAGCAAAGCACCGCGGCGGGCGGAATAAAAATTTAAAAAAAAATGGTGTTTTCCAATTTTATTTTTTTTCCAATTCGGCAAAAGTTAGGGTCGGCGGCTTCGTAAAACGAAAAATAAAATAACTATGGCCTCACAACAACCAAATCCACAAAGATCAACAGAACTGAAGATCTCAATAATGCTGTAGAGTATTAAGCAACAGCTGCTGTAATACCAACAACTATTGTTGGAACTGTAACAGAAATTAAAATAACACAAAGTTATATGTGCAAATCATGTACAAGAAAATTGCCAGATATAATAACAGAAGAAAAGTACAATAGATGCACATTCTGCAAAATGTTACAAAAAACAGACAACTTTGTTTCCTGTCTGACTGCTACATTAAACGTAAAATCAGAAGATGAACTTGAAGATAACCAGCCCTCTAAACTAACAATCTTCAATAGTCAAATTAATAACTTTTGTACACTACACTTTAAAGAAGAACTGCTTAAAGATCATCTCAAAATGGAAGAATTCTTTCTAGAAGAAACATTCGCTTTTAACCATTTTTGTACCAAATTTCTTAAAAAAGCATGAATATCATTACCTGTCAACCTTTTTTAGAAATATAAATAGACAATCCTTATTCATATATATGTAATATTTTAAATTTTATTATCTGATAATTACAAAAATACTGGAAGATGCATAGCACAGCTGCATTATACATTTCTTTAAAAACATATTTACACCATCTAAAAAAGACGCCATTCTAAAAACAACTTTGTGCAAGAAACTAATTAAAGTTAATGTGTCCAATGACTTTTACAGTACATTTATATAGTCTTTAGTCATTTGTCAGGAAGACAGATTATTTTTTTATATTGTCATTGTAGTATGGATGTTAGATATCTTAAGTTAGTGATTTTGATGTTCTCAAAGCACATACATGTAAAATTGTTCTACAACTTTATGCAAGAAACTTATTCAAGTGAACATGTCCAATGACTTTTACACTTCATTTATATACTCTTTAGTCGTTTGTCAGGAAGACAACTTTTTTTTTATTGTCATTGTAGTATGGATGTTAGACATCTTAAGTTAGTGATTTTGATTGTCTTTTAAAGCACATTCGTGTTAAATTGTTATACAAAGCTCAAAATACTTAAAAACTGTAAGAAAACAAAACACTGATGACAATTTGAACATATTCAGTCAAAATTTAAACACATCCTAAAATGTGCTTACTTAAATTCATTGTTTACATACTACCAACCATTTTTTTAACTGTCTTGTTAGAAAATACTTTAATTCTGAATACATATACAATGAACTGTTTTCAAATGTAACAAACAATTGATATATTTTTATCCATTGCTTGAAGATGTAAGCTGCTAAAGTTTTTTAATATTTATCAAATTACAGAATGACCTTTTTCATTTCATATATCATCTACATGTAAAACAATAAGCAATTTGTTAAATAGCTTATGAATCCTTGATTTAAAATTTTATTACGTTTTAAATAATAAAACTCATCCTTAATAAAAATTCGACATGTCAAAATATATACTTTTCTCACCAAAATTCAATATATTTGTATCTTCAAAAACAAGCACAATCAACTATAATAATTTTGTGTACTTTTAGTCTATTCAATATTTACTAGTTGTTTGAACGCTAAACAGTAAGATGGTACATATATTACTACCTACAGGGAGATAACTCTGTGAAATCAGCTATAATTTTAATCGCGTTGTATTGTTCAGGAAATATTTTAAACTTTTCAATTATCAAAATAAGTACTTGTCAAACTGCTATATTTCCAACCATTTACAGCTCAGTGAACTGGCTATATTGTACGTAGTCCTTATCAATTGTTAAAGAGTGCATGGTAACCTGGTATAACTTTCATAACAATAATGCGCCATTTTTTCATGTGTGTTTAAGAAACATTTTCTCTTTATTGCAATAGGCAACATCATTTAAACCAAAAGGTCACAGAAGGATTCACTACAATAGAAACTAACAACACAAGTCAAAAACAAAACGAAACACAATAAGATGGCACATCTGAAGAAGCTGAAGCTGACCCTGTAGAACTTGATTGATGATTGATTGTTGGTTGCTTAACGTCCAGTGGCAAATATTTCATGCATATTCAGGACGAGAACAAGTTCACAATAAATACAATAGGTAGGTTGTTGTAATAGAGGCCATCTAAAATAAATAAATAAATAAATAATCTTTATTTTAAGAGGATGATCCAATTAGTTAAAACTAATCTTCCTGAGAGTCCTCAAAATAATAATAACATATTTATAAGTACATAGAGTATTATAAAGTTATATTTATAAGTACATAGAGTATTATAAAGTTATATTATACACAAAGATCAAATGGTCACTTTAAGAAATTTCTTCACTTAACCAGGTCATTTAAGGTAAACTATACAGTTCTAAACTCAGTGGCGGATCCAGAACTTTTTGTAAAAAGGGGAGGGAGGCGCTCCATTCACATTTCAGCGATTCCCTACATAAGCTACAAATGTAAATAAAGTAAAGTAACCTTACTTTCTAAAGCGGTTTGGTTATAGTAGTCTAGACGTATCCGCGTCTGTACGTCACTTTGGTTTTTGCTTTTGTTACTAAACCGGTTGAAACAATTTAGAGAAACTTTAATTAATATTTAATACGTTATATGCAAACAATGTTTCAGATGTCACTCCTCACTGGACATCGTGTTACATCTAAGATAGAGATAGATTTCTAAATGTACTTTTCAAGTTTATGAATGCCTCTAATAAATGTCTTTCAGATGTCGCAATACCTCTTAACATTCACTCGATTGTTTTATGACACTTCGTGTTTCGAAACAGATTAACATATAAGAAAAAGACTAGAAAGATTACTGATAAATAGTATGTGTGTAATAAAATGATCAGCATCAAAAATCAAAGGAATCATTTGAAATCCTACAATGCCGACATTAACAACCTAGAAGCAATAGTGGTAGATAAGAGAAATGAGAATTTTCTAGTTAATAAAATCTTTAAAGGACCACACTACCAAGTATGTGTACAGAATAAAACGTAGGTTCATTACATCGGTAGTAAAGCAGTGGCGGTAGCCTCAGGACGACTTGTATTCACGTATCAACACGTAAAAGCCAACACAAGACTTGGAAGAAAATGTAAATATGTTGAACCTTCAAGATAACAATCTGGAAGAACGCCAGGCAGAAAATGTTATGAGATTTATTTGGCGGCGAAGTGTTAGGTGGAGAAAAGGAGAGCAGCAACATTAAAGGAAACTCTTGATAGCTGAGCTTCCAATTTAAGATTTCTATTCATACATAAATCTTACTATTTGGGCTCTGTTCATTCATTATCAAAAAATCTTGAAAAACAACAGCAGTACTATCGTTCAGATTTCGTTAATTTCATCTTTCGATGAACCAACAGATTTAGGACCATTGGATACAGAAAAAAACTATCTCATACATGTGTGTATACTCCAAAAAACGAACACCTGAAATGCTTGATTTTCTATGTATTTCTACAAAAAAAAATTCCGTACAATTTAGATAAATATATATGTATATTTAATTGGGTGATCCTTAACAAGGTATCTATAAAAACCGGTTTTTAGGGCAGATAGAAATAAAATTAACGATACCAATTGTCTTGCACCAGATGCTCATTAAAATGCACAGAATTTATGCTTTCCTGATTTATTTTTTAATTTATTGATAACATGCAAGTTTTTAAGCAGTTTTAGTTATATTATATTTTTTAAAACCTTTGTTGCCATTGTATTGATAATAATTTTATGATTTCTTTTTATTCTTAGATGAGAGAAGATCTTGAAAACCCGTAAGAGGAAACAGAAAACAGAGTCTTTGGTCAAATGGGAAGGATGTGATGAATTGACATGGGTACCTCAAGAAGATATAAATTTTTTTATCTGAATTCACTTTTAGATGTGGGTTTTATCATTTGCTATTTATGAAAAAATGTGCCTGTTCATATGTTTTGAAGAGTGATACACAATATATAAAAGATTACTGTATTAGAACGGGAAACAATTCAGCAAGGTCATACCAAACTATGGCATAAAGTTCGACAACACCGTTTAAGCTCTTCTTTTTTCAAAGACATCTGTGGTAGGAAAGCAGATTTTGAAAAATTGGCTGAGCGTTTACTTAACAAGAAAAACATCCAAACAGCTGCAATGAAGTTTGGTATTGAGCATGAATCAGCTGCTGCTAAGGCAGCAACCATTTGATGTTCAAGTGTCCTGTCAAAGACTCTTTTCAAGATTGTCCGTATCTGAAAAAAAAATGATAACACTTACAGATTGAAACATGTTCACCAGTACTACTACCAAATAATTGGTCAATTAGCATTAACTGGGATGCAGTGGTGCGACTTTCTTGTCAAATGCAGAGAGGACTATCACAAGGAGCGAATCTACATGGATGAGGACAAGTGGCTAGATATTAAATCCACGCTCAAACAGATTGTGAAGCAGTGATCAAAATAAATAAAATCATTGTTCAACAAAGAACTAGTTTCAAAACAGTTATGACTGCAATCAGGCACATATGAAAACAAAATAATATATTTCATATATATGTTCTTTCTTCTGATCATAAAAACATTCTAAAAATCAGGGTTCGGCCGTTATAAAAAAATTCCTAGATCTTGTCCAACCTTGTTCAAATTTTGTTATTGTTAGGAATTATTTAATATTCTTTTTTCACACTTTCCAATCTAGCTCTTGTAGAATGATGTTTTTTTTCCCGCCATTGTCTTGTACGAATGTCCTGCCTTTGAAAAATAAATCTAATAATGCTGATATTGACGATATGATGAGAGTACTGAATAATGCAATGAGCGGATATAAAGTGATGTTTCAAGATCAAGATGGTGTGGAGTGGAGGTTCCCAGTCTTACCAAATAAGTCACTAATACTAACTATGCTGAAATTGAGGGTTTGACGATACAATACGACACTACTAGATGCATTTAATGTAGAACGGTGAAAATTGTGATCGAAGTGCCTGTTCACTGACAGATGAATTTTACCGCTATGTCAACTTGATTAAGTTGGTAGACGTAATGTTAATATATATAATAAAACACCCCATAAACACAAAAGTAAAGATGTGTTGAGTAAAGATTTCATAGCTTTAAATGAAATAGATAGATGCCTTCAGAAAAAAAATGGATAAAATGTCTGAAATTAACCATTTGTTTTTATAAATCTGAAAAAGGGAATCAATGTTATCAATGGAAAGGTCAATAACCCAGCATGCTTATGGGAATCATGTCATCACTTTTGACAATCTTTTACAATATATCCAACATGTAGATGAGTATCATGTCTGTCAAAAGGAGCGTTGTTTATATTTATATCGACCATATTCTAAAGATAGTTGTATAGAATATATTACCAAATCTCTCAACGGTTTTAATCAAGTTTCTTTTTTAAATATGACTAAATTTGACATATTTTTCGATAATTGTAATATATGTTATCTTAAATCGGTCATTTGATCAAGAGAAATTTATAATATGTAATGACAATTGTATCTGAAGTAAGGTAACATCATATAGATTATCAAAAAAGTTGTCAAATTTACAGTAAAATGTTGAAAAATTGTCATTAAAGGTCAAATCTGAATGAATATAAAAAAAGTTATTAAATTTATTGAAAAAATAATACAAAGAAAATGTTGAAATTTTTAAATAAAGCTTTGGTTAGGTCAAGTTTACTTTCTATTCAATTGTCAATACATACTAATAAATTCTCTTGAGCAAATGACCGATTTTAGGTTACATCATATACAATTATCAAAAAAGTTGTCAAATGTTCAGTAAAATGTTGAAAAATCATCAATATGGGTAAAATCTGAAAGAATATCAAAAAAGTTGTCAAATTTACTTAAAAAATGTTACTGAGAAAATGTTGCAATTTCTAATTAAGCTGTGGTTGTCTTAAGTTTACTTTTAATACAATTGTCAATACATATTAGAAAATTTTACTCGATCAAATGACCGTTTTAGGCTACATCATATACAAATATAAAAAAAAAATGCCAAAATTACAGTAAAATGTGAAAATTTATCAATAAATGTAAAATCTGAATGAATATAAAAAAAAATTGTCAAATTTACTGCCTTCACTATCCAGTTATTCAATTCTTTGCTTTTATAACCTCTTTCTATTAATTTCTGTTTAAAGAAACTGGTGCATCTAATTATTCTGACAAATTCGCCTATATCCAGTCCCTTGAAAACTGGCTGTTTGATTTAGCGTTTTCGTATCGTAACCAAAGCAATGCATTTGGTGATTATGGAAAAAAACTGCCTTTACTCCGTTTGGGCTATTTTTTAAGGTTGAAAGCGCACGTCTATTGAACTTCAATATATTCGGAAAATGCATTGCATATTATCGTTTCTTTTGTTGACTAGTAAATATACATGTTTTGTGTGTAGTCTACCTTCACTATGATGTGAATAAGTGTTGAAGAAATCACATGAACAAACACACAATAAAATTAAAACCAGTAAAGTACTCAACTTGTTAAATCTATAAAGATATCTTTTTGATTAAAAAATATTTGTAAAAGGAACATTTTTGAATAAATCATATATATTATTGACATTGATTTTAATATCAGTGGAAACCAGTTTTCGGTGTTCCATAACGGTGCAACTAACGTCATGTCTGCTTTGTTCTTGTCTACTTTTTGCAGTATCTTCCCAATCAGACTGAAAGGAGGAAAACAAAAGCAATTAATGTTATTCCATTGAACTGAAAATGCATCTACTGCTTCTGCATAACTATCAGGAAAATATGAATAGTAACGTGGTAACTGATGATTAATCTTAGATGCAAACAAATCCACATCATGTGGTCCAAATAAACTATTTATAATATGAAAAACATTTTCATTTAATTTCCACTCAATGTCAACATTTATTGATCGTGAGAGGCGATCTGCCTCTATATTTGCAACTCCAGGCAAATAAATAGCAGTTACCCAGATAACAGATAACGTGTTACCATAACACGTCCTCCGAACGTAACAAATATGTTGTCAATCAAGAAATCAAGCATCTTGATAATATCAGTTTCAGAGAATTTTTTGTTTGAATCAGAGTGATTCTTTACAAAGTAGGATTTATCCCTCCTTAAGACAAGATACTTGTATCTACGTTGGCCATTCTTTTTTATGAAGCAAAGTAATATCAACTCTTTCAATTTGTCTTTTAGTTTGGAATGTGGAATACTTGTGTACAGGGTAGAAAAGTCAAATGTTTTAATACTGTTACAAGATGAAAGAGAGTTAGATTGTATGTACTCTAAAAGATCTTTTGAATTTTTAAGTATCCACATCTGATTCACGCCACCTCTAGAATAGGCATTTTCATAATAACTTTGAAGCCCGTCTTTGATTGCTGATAAAATAGATGTTAATAATTTAGAAAGAGGTTTCGTGGAGCACTTGGAAGACCCAGCAATATACCGTTGTTTGTAAGGACACTTATGTAGTTTAGGTATCCAATACAGTGATGGAAGATCCAGTTCTTCATCTTTGGTTGAAATTCCAAAGGAACATAGAACAGACCTATGATTATCCAGGATTTCCTCTTTGGTAAGTGTCGTGAGGGTATATGTTGAGTTACCAAGTGAATTGTCAATACCTAATTCGTTTATCAAGCAGTTGATGTAGTGACTTTTACACACAAAAACGATGTTATTTGGGGCTTTATCTGCAGGGACAACAACATATTTGTCATGGAGGTCGGATAGGTGTTTTGCAACATAACTGCTGCTTTAGAAAAAACTGTACCTTGAAAGTTATGAGACAAGTTGATTTTACTGCTATCCGAAATAGGGAAAAGCTGGAACTGACGTAAAATACTATCCATCTTACGCTAGAGTTGTTATTTCGCGTGAGAGAAATTCCAAATATGGGGGGTACTCAATGACCTAATAAGGAAACTTCCTTCTGAGGCTCATATCTTTGCATTTAACGTCTTTGAAACACGACGTCATACCAGCCCTTTTACTGTGAAAAGGTGCGCAACGTCGGTGCAAAAATAGTTCGTAAGACGATATTACAATAATCAGAATAAAACTCTATTCTACATAAATCTTACATAAAATGCTCTAACATATATCTCTGTATTGAAAAAACATATAAAAATATGGTCAAGACAGTCTACAAATTATACTATTTCTCAGTAATTTCACTATATTTATTAGAATACGTGACGTCCGGTTAAAGCCAAAGTGAAAGTAACGTACATTTTATTACAAGCTACCGGTCATAAAACCATGCTTTCTGTTATTCAGGAACCTACAATATAAAAACATTTATACAATACAAAGGTAATTATGACATTAAATACACACACTCATTGCTACATATAATAGTACTAAGTACAGTCGTGGTAGAGACATAGACAAACAATGTCAACCTAATTAAATTAAAACATGTAATCTCCATAATTCATTACGTTTTCACAAGGTTTGGTAAACAATACTTCCCAAACAAGTGAACAATATTAATAAAAATTTACGCACATCTGTTTTCTAACATCTTCACATTACCCTCTCCTTACAAAAATGCTCGACCCGAACGTGGGTTATATACAAACAAATACGGTAACTGTCACTACTTCATATCACATAGATAAACTTTGATATACATATACATAGTAAATAACATTATGACAATTTTAATAGATAATAAAATAATACTATTTGACCTATTTTAAAGTTGTAATGGTTTCCTCTATTAATTATATCCACCCATTTACTGCTATAATACAATAACCCATATACATTTAAACTACAATTATTAAATAGGGACCCTCCCATCGGTCTTGCAACTTAGGCCTTGGTCCTTTCTTTCTAATTTTGATATTGAGCCAAACTGGGGGCCCACCGTGTATTTTTTTTAAAGATATGAAGATCATATTGCGTTTTCTGCCTCATGCTAGCTACAGCCATTTTGTCTCTAGCCTTTTGGTGAATCTTCCAAAGGCTTTGCTGTACTCTGTCTACGTAACCATGAGGCTCAACTCGTTCTGCTTCATCCGGTGATGGACCGTATACTAAGTCAATCGGGAGCTGCGCCTCTCGTCCATGCATCAATAATTTTTTTCCTTTCCAACTGAATAATATTAAATGTTTGTTGTTGTGATCAAGATTGTGGTGTTCTTTTACCATATATATTTTTGACTTCAAAGCTGAAAGTTTATCATTTTTAGTTCTAATTTTGCCAATATTTTTTTCGATTATCTTTTGATTTTTTCCAAATTCCAATAGTTTCCAAATCTTTTAAGCATTTTACATTTTGTTAGCCTTTTTTGCTCTCTTATTGTTGTAGTCTTTTTTCTTTCCTCTATTATTTTAAGTCTATTTTCATGTAGTTTTTTTCTGTTTCAATTTTGAAAAGTTAATAAATTTTTAATTATTTCGTACTGCTCATTTATGAATTCACCATTTTCCGACTCTTTTTTTTTTTTTCTTTTTTAACCATTTAGCTGTCTTATTGTTTTTATACAACAATTTTGATGCAACAGTGCGTAAGCTACAGTGTTGTGCACGTTTCAGTTCCGCATCAAGTTGACCAAAAACTCTCTCTACTGAAATATTGTTCGACGGGCATGACTTGATCGACTCGATTTAACTATCTGAAGGTTCAAAAAATTTGCCAGATTGAAGAAAATTGTTGAATAAAGATTTAGATTTTTCCATTAATTTTATACAAAAATGTTTCAAAAAAAGACTCAAATAGCAACTGACTTGTCAAAGTCATCAAACTCAAAAGATTTAAATGACTTCTCATGCAGGTACATATCTGTCCTAGAGAAAAAGGGCATCTTTGTTTCATCATCACTAAAATGAATGTGAAAAAACAGAAACCTTTCGTTCGCTGGGTAATTCTATTTCATCTGAACGAGAACAAACACGATTTTCGGGGTTATTTTCAAAAGTCATGTAAGATGTTTGTATAGATATTGTGACGTTATTCACACTTTCTTATTTATCTGACCCAGTCATGCTCATAATAACAGAATCTGTTGAATCATTTGCACATGAACTTGCTGTAACAATTATACTAGAGTATCTTCTACATACACAGCAGGTGCAAGCCTCGCCTAAATTGGGAACATGATCTGTTAGAGTATCGGAAATAGGGCTGTCTGGCAGTATTTCACAATAATTTCCAGTAATGTATCTATACATCATGGCATAACGACAATTATCAAAACTGTAAAATGTCTGCCAATTACCACCCAGGGTCAAGTTATCACCAGTTGCCATTTCTGTAATGTGCAATAAAACAGTTTTTCTAATATTTTCACAAACTATCTACATGTAGGTCTATATTTGAGATATTTTTCTTCTTTCACAACAAACTTCAAGGTATTATCTTTAATATCAATAAGTTCAAAATTACAAACCATACAAATCAAGCAAAAACAAGCAGTTTGTATGTAATTTTAGTTATGGTTTAAAACTTACATGTTTGTCGAATACTTAAGAGCTTCAAAAAATGATTATCCTGCTCAATTAAACACCCTCTATCATCTGACTGATTTGTAAAAAAATGAATGATTAATTTACATTTGCATATATTGTCTTACTGATTTGACAAGTCTACGGCTGGATAAAATGTCTTAAATGTGATTGCTTTGTTGATTATGTTTTCTTCTTAAAGGAGTAGGTCCGGTAAGGACCTATTTTGGCCTCAAATTTCAGGTTCATCTGACGAAAGATTTTGACCACTTTTTAAACACTTAAGTGTCTATTTTATTTGAATTAATTAGTTTATGTGAAAGATTTTAACAGATTTACTCATTAAAAACGATCCGATTCAAGCTCAAATATGAAAAATCTACCTAATATGCCGAAAAATGTCACTTTTCAGATGGTTTCTGGTAAAAATGAAAGTGGCCGAATCCGTGTTCATCCTTAACCTTTATATATGTTATGTATCATAAAATCCAACTTACATTTCAATATTAAGGATGGACACGAATGCGGCCACTTTCGTTTTACACGAAAACCGTCTAAAATTTAACTAAAATGCTAGAATTATGAGGATTTCAGTAATTTAGCATGACTTAATGGTGCTAGTACCAGATATATGTGCATTGTATTGTCAAAACAGCCCATATTTATGTAGCAGAAGCATTCTACTGTCCAATAAATAACTAAAGGTTTACATTTTAACAATTTTGTAAAACTGCTATATTTTGGGGCCAAAAAGGGGTCTTACTGAACCTACTCCTTCGACTAATAGAAAAAATGTATTGACACTTAACCTCCACACCTTTTTTCCATGGCATGAACAGTTTGCAATTGAATCAGCACTTACTCCAATACATATATCATTCTAATATGACGACCTATTATCGTTAACCAGAATAACAACAATATATCTACCTTTAATGCAAATGCAGTGATACACAAAAAAAACGGCTGTTCCACGTTATGACCAACTTTTTATACTACTATATATTCTCAATTTTCGACATTTTCGGCCAAGATGTTTTTAACTTATTTTGCATGATTTAATTTAATAAAACGAAAATTCCGCGCAATGATGTTATTGTCTTGGCATGGCAACGAAACAAGGTGACGTCACAAGTATGCTTCCGTAAACACTAAAAAAGGAATGCAAATACCGGGCGTTTAAAATCTTCTTGTACGCCTCAGGACGAATAAAATTACATTGGAAAAAAATATAAAAGTGAGAAATGCGATTAAAAAATAAATAATCATTGAAATATATATTACTTATATTTTCAAATAATAAAATAATAGTGTAGCTTTGTTTTTTAAAGTTTCAATACATTTTATGTTCACACTTTCACAATAATCGTTCAAAAAGGCTAAACTAACTGTGTTAAAGTTTTGAACAATGACATGTATTCATTCGCCAAAAAAACTTCGTGCTTTTTTCGAAAACAATCCCGCGCAATTTGGTGAATGAAAAAAGGGGGGGGGGGGGTAGTTCCCTACGCATTGCATTAGCGCATGTCAGTTGCGAAAATGCGTACTGACCCAATAATTACTACTTTTCGATAATTACGAATGTTTATGAGAATCTTATCGTTGTAAGTTTTCGCAACAACGTACGAATCACCTTGTAACGGAATCATACACCTTCCTTCCAAGCTTTTGGTTAAATCATCATCATCAAACTCTACGTATTGCTAATTTCTTTCACTTATATACTTCAATAGATCTTTCTGGTCTGCCTTGATTAAAGCCATCCTCAAATGGTGAAGAGATGAATTGTTAGACTCAATAACACGTTTCAAAAGTCTCTCAGCTTTCATATATTTAGATTTAATCTTGAACACTTTGTTTTTATCTTCTACGGTTATGACGTTTCTTGTTGCCAAATGATGCGCCACATTATCAGAATCCATTTGTGCCATTAACATTTCTCGAGCTTTTCCTATAACCTGTTCCATTTTAAATTTCTTGTCATGGCCTTCTTTAGCTGATTCTTGTGATGGGTGTTGTCCACAAATGTTGTTGTGTTCAATTTGATCAGTATTAGTAAAAGTATCATGAAATGTTTCAGAAAAACAACCACATTGATATCTGTCCATTCTGTTTTCTTTTAAATGCTACCTATGTGATCGAAAAGATGTATAAACCTCATGATGAACATAAAGTTTATTTATATTATTACAGTTCATGGTGAGTGATTTTGTTTTCATATAACAGATTACATAAATATAGGATACAAAATCATCCTGTTGAATTGAATGGATGTTAAAATGGTGTATGTTGTAGAATATAACATTTAAATATGTATAACCCCCATGTATCAAACTTGAATAACATTTAAAATCCATTTAACCTCCTTAACATTTGAATGTTAAAGTTGGGGGAGTTATTTAACTCCCATATCATTGGATGTTATATGGGTGTTGGAAAGGTTGGGGTTAATTATCCCCCATATAATATGGATGTTGTGTATCTAGGGGTTTAAAATATAGGGGTTATAATAGTTATCCCCCATATAAGATGGAGGTTGTGTATCTAGGGGCTCGACATATAGGGGTTATAATAGGTATTGTAGGGGGTAAAGAACCCCCGTTAGTAGTTACGTGTTTCTCGTTTCTCGTTTTTTGATATAGATTAGACCGTTGGTTTTCCCGTTTGAATGGTTTTACACCAGTAATTTTGGGGCCCCTTATAGCTTTGTGTTCGGTATGAGCCAAGGTTCCCTGTTGAAGGCCGTACATTGACCTATAATGGTTTACTTTTTTAAATTGTTAAATTTTGTGGATAATTTAAACTCCTACCACGGTGGAAATTTTGATTTCGTATATTGAATATTGCGTATTAAAATTACATTTTTTCGGTACATTTTATCTTTTAAAATGTTATTGGTAAAAAAAATGAAATATGAATGGGGAATGGAATCAAATGAAGTCCAGGGACAAACACCTAACAGAGGTTCAGTAAAAAGAATTCATCAATACAGATAAGGATGAGGCTCTTATCAATTTGAAGATGAACTTAACATTTGCTGCCCGCAGAACGGAATAGCCCGAAGAAAGGCAGTAGTTGAGAGAACTGTTTCAAATGTTGAGCTTGTTGATCAATACTAATTTTTTAAAGATAGTAAATTTACGTCCGTCTCGATTGTTGATGTGATATTGTTTGATGTAAGTAAAACTTGAAATTGTAGGTTTAAATTCATAAATAAAAAATACTGTCTATCTGAGATTGATTGATTGTTAATTGTTTAACGTCCAGTGGCAAATATGTAATGCATGTTCAGGAAAGGAAACAGTTAACAATAAATACAATAGGTAGGTCGTGTAATAATAGAGGAATTCCGGGATGATGGTCGGTGAAATTGATCTGCCACTGAAAAATATGGGTACATTGGATAGGGACATAAATTTTGCCTTGCAACATATCAAGTATCCCTAACAAATATTGTTGCAAGGGTTCTTACAATGCAAAGAGCTTGGCACTCTCTTTGCAAGAGGCATCGGTTTTAACGGCCCCATTCTGACCGGAGGTGATACATCCCGCACAGCTAAAAGGACACCCCACGTCGGCAAGCGTTTTACTGCCGGTCGGGAGAAGACTAGGTGACCATATTTCGTTTCCCGTCACCCTTGGGGGTCTCTCTGAGACTCTTTCTGTAGATGTTAAATAAAATTCTGGACTTGTCATCTCACATGTCACGTGATTAATAAAAAAATTCTTCCCTAATCATTTGGATATTTATTCTAATGGACTGAACTTAGACGGTAACTTGTAGGTATACGTGATATGCATAGTAGTAACATTTATATAAAGCATTTTTTTTTTTTATTATAGAATATAATTGAGAATGGAAAAAAAAATACTTTATCTGGTGGATGGTATTAGCATACGGTTGACTTTGAAGTGATAAGTGTTTTTTATTCTTTTTACAGCTACTAATGGAATTCACACGTGTTTGTCCGACAGGAAGATGACAGATTGCAGGACGTAATCTATGGGGGTTTGTAACTATACACGATATCGTGTTTCCATGGATTCCAACATGACTCGGTATCCATAGAAAATATAACTCTTTTATGAAGAATCTTCACTAATAGCATTGATTGGAATACCATTGAAAGATATGAAGACACATTTAAGTAAATAATAGTATATTTAAAATGGAACTTTTTCCTGATACTAAAATAGTTCTCATTACCAACCACAAGAGCCGACAACCCTACATTCAACAATAGAGGATTATTGATTAGTGCATTACTAAATGAAAACTTCAATGATAACAAAATGATAGCATTCTGTGATAACAGTAACCTCTCGTACAAAAAGAACCTCTCAAAAAATTCCTAGACACGAGAGACGGTGTACAGCTGAATGAAAGTCGAATCAGAGTGTTTGCGTCAAATCTGAGAGACTGCATAGACAATATTTTGGATCTTCTCAGTAGACATTCATATAATTATGGCAATAGACACCCGTATGATGGACAACGAAACTAAAACCAAAGCTTTCGAGGGGGCGGCCAAAAATGATATAGAATATGGATGAATCTTGAAAATCTTTCGAACACAACCCTATAAAGGTGGTAGGAAAGGGGGCAAAAAATGTACCAGGACGCACAAGAGCTATAAGCACACATGTGACGATTTATTATATGTTATAGAGGCAAACAAATGAATAGCTTAAAAAGACAATAACAAATATGTCTTGGGAGAATTAGCCTCTGGGTATTGTTTTCAAGTTTCCATTTCAAAAACTGTCGGGATGCATTTTTGTAACTTAAGAAATTTGCATCTTGACCAAGAATTTTGTTGGTACGAAAATCCAATTCAAATGGGTGTTTAAAAGCATGAAATAGTTTAAAAGTTGTCAGCAGCTCTGACTTGTATATTCAATTCAATTCAATATTGTATTGGAAAGAGCACAATAGAGGCGTGATCCAAATGCAGACAATTATAATATTATAACGAAATAAAGATGCATGTAACAACAAGTCATAAGCCAATTCCCTGTATACCATTACATTATAAACTGATAATGAGACCATAAACTTATACTAAATCAGTATTATTCTAAATTTTCATAAATTTACTTAAAACACACAATCACCTATATAAGATATATATGTGTATAAAAAGTAAAATCACAAAAATACTGAACTTAGGAGGAAAATCAATTCGGAAAGTCCATAATCACATGGCAAAATCAAATAACAAAACGCATCAAAAACGAATGGACAAGAACTGTCATATTCCTGACTTGGTACAGGCATTTTCGAATGTATAAAATGGTGGATTAAACCTGGTTCTATAGCGCTAACCCTATCACTTTAATGACAGTCTCATCAATTCCGATATATTTACATTGATGCGTTAAATAAACAGACACAATAAATAAAATAGTCAAAATATGGGTACATCAGTCATATGCACGAACTACTGTAAAAGATTATTATCTGATGAAACAGTATTGTGGTCTCTCAAATCAAGAGCTTCATCAATATACATACAAATAGATTTTAATTCTTTTTCAGACATAGGATCTAACATTTTGCTAAAATTTCAATCCAAACTATTTGAATTCATATCATTAGTTTTATATTAAGATTAAATTTTGTTATATAGTCCAGCCAATCAAGCTATAAACAATACCAAATTTTCACATTATTTTTTCAAAATGGCCAGAGCATCAAATTTGCAATTTCTTTAATGAAAAATGCACTAAAACATTTTTACTACCCATAACACTTCGGTTTTGTAAATTTCATGAGCAGAAGATTATATAATTTAGTCAAATACAAACTTATAACCCCATCAAAGTATAATACTTTGCACAAATTTCAAGAAAAACAACCAAAAACTTATCATTTTTGCAAGAGTTATCTCCCCTTCCAATGTTAATTTTTAATAGGAAATTAAAAATGCTGATTTTGAGTTTCCTCAAGTTAGATTTTATGGGACTTTTTTTTTCTGTGTATATAAAAGGCATAATGCTATAGATTAGAACTAAAACATTTTCTGTTGCAATTAGTTTGAGGTCAAATCTTAGTTTGACTGGACTAATATTGCAGACATTCAATTACATTTTTCAGTGATTTTAACCACTTTTAGAATAATTGCGTGTTTCGTCTACAACTAAAAAAGACTCAACAGTGACGCTCGAATCCAAAAAAGTTATAAAGGCCAAATAAATTAAGAAGTTGAAGAGCATTGAGGACCAATATTCCTGAAAGTTTTGCCAAATACAGCTAAGGTAATCTATGCCTGAGGTAGAAAAGCCTTAGTAATTCAATAAATTCAAAAATTTGTAAACAGTAAATTTATAAATATAACCATATCAATGACAATTCAATCGACCATATTTAATAGATAATTGTATAGAATGTAACACCAAACCTGCCATAGGTTTCTAGATAATTTTTCTACATTTCAATGTAAAAGATCACTGTTTTGATAATTGTATCTGATATTACCTGAACTCGGTCATTTGTACCATATCATAACGTCTGTTAGAGAGTGAGTGCTAATCAAAATCAATAAGAATGGCAATGGAATCTACAAGAGGTGACAAAAATCAACAACCTGCCTATAATGAAGATATCAGTGAAGATGACACCATTTTCGATCTTAAAGAAGAGCTTGATTTCAGTGACACATCACAAACATTCGCTGTAGATAAAATAATAGCAGATGAAAACAACAATTAATCTCAAGATAATAGTATGGGGCAAACACGATAGTTTAATTAACTGATGTATTATCTCGTCCTGATACTGTTTAATTATAGGTAAGAAGATGTCATAGGAGTGCCATTGAGAAAACTCCCAAACCAAGTGTTTATATCTGCCACACTGTCGTACTACTGTTGCTAAATAAGCGGATTTGTCGCAACGTCATAAGTTTGACGTATGGTAGCAATACTTTTCTTAGGCGTCGGCCTAAACTTGCGGTTACAGACTATCGCAAATCACGTTTGCTCAGAGGTAATGTAGTACTAGTGTTTGAATACTAATTCTGGTAAAAAGCTTTTGAAATGTTTAGTTACTACTCAATTGAAAAGTATAGTGAATTGAGAGAGCAACTTAACCGGCAACACAACAGCTAATAAAGTGCAACAATAAAATACACAAAAACCTGGAAAAGCGAAGGGACCTCAACAGGAGAAGCAACAGAGGGCACTGCAAAAATATGGTAGTCATCAATTTAAATAAAACAAGAATGTGTCCAGAGTACACGGATGCCCCACTCGCACTATCATTTTCTATCTTCAGTGGACCGTGAAATTGGGGTCAAACTTATAATTTGGAATTATAATTACAAAGCTCATATCATAGGGAACATGTGTACTAAGTTTCAAGTTGATGTAGCTTGAACTTTATCAAAAACTACCTTGACCAAAAACTTAAACCTGAACTTTGCACTATCATTTTCTATGTTCAGTGGACCATGAAATTGGGGTCAAATCTATAATTTGGCATTAAAATTAGAAAGATCATATCATGGGGAACATGTGTACTAAGTTTCAAGTTGATTGGACTTCAACTTCTTCAAAAACTACCTTGACCAAAAACTTTAACCTGAAGCGAACGGAAGCACAGACGGACGAACGCACGAACGGAGGCACAGACCAGAAAACATAATGCCCCTCTACTAACGTAGGTGGGGCATAAAAAATGTTTAGAACATATGCAGTTACAGAACAGCCCATTAAATATTTAAATTTTATCAAAACCATGAAAATTACATGTATGAGGAAACTGTTTTGTGTTAATCATATTGAAAAACATTAAAATGTCTTTATATTTTATACTTATTGACTGATAACACATCTTTTTTTTTCATTTGTTTACCTAATCCTGACCTAATGTTGATTTTTAGTTCACTTCTTAAATCTACTCATTAAAAGTAAAAACAATTTTGAAGTGAGTATAATCTTAAAATGTTATATTAATTAGGAATAGGATGAGTGTTTCAAAACTGAACAAATATATAAATGAACAACCTGAATTTAAAATTCCCATATTAGTATACGACAGTAAAGGATTGACATGGAGGAATAGTTGTTTAGATTATGAATTTCCATTAGAACTGTAGTGTTATCTGCAAGGACAAAATAATTAGTAGATATCACAGAGGAACGTATTGAAAAGGCAATTAAACACCATAGTCATATTATTTTATTTATGTGGTCAGGAACATGTGACATTAGTTCAAAAATTGGAAAATACATAGAAATTCGATCAACAAATTTTACAAAAGTAGATAGAGCCATTGAACAATATCAGAGAGCAAAAGAGATTGTTCCTATCGAGGCAGTTTAACTTGTCCGTCCACAGTTTCAGTTACATTATTATTCCTTGAGTTGCATTAATTAGATGGGTTTTTTTTCGTAAATAAAATAAAGACATATTTTGAATCGATCAAAGCAAAGAAACGAAGAGAAGAGACTTGTAAACAAGACGAACACATACAATCTATCTTGATACTCAAGCTGTTGAACAATTTTTCAACTCTTTAAAACGTGACCTATATTTTATACATCAGATGTCACCGTTAGTTCACGTATTCATTTGTCGCTTATTGTACCATCTTCACAATGGAACTGTCAACGATCACTTATGGTCACAGCAAAACAATAATGACGCCAGACACACTAAGTGTGAATGCATATGGTCAGGTTCAACATACTAAAAAATGCAACGACAAACGCAACCAAATCCAGCTATTTTATAAGAAGTTCGAATACCATAGAAAAAGATGCAACATCGAACAGGAACAGGAGGTAGTATATATAGCAGAACATGTGCCTGTTACAATACAAACGCAAAATGAAAGCAATGAAGTGCCAACAGATAACAGCTTGTTAGAATTATTCAACAGAAAAATAAGAGATTGTTTAGAGGCATCTGAAAATTTAAGTGTAAATGAACAAGAAGCACTCAATCGGAACATGAAATATGCCAATGAAACCATAGGGACATAGGGACTATATATTAATTATACCAACGAAAGCATTTTTCAGATTTAAGTGCAAGATATTGTTGTCAATATAAGGGAATTTGATGTGACTGTCATACAAGTGAGAGCTTAAACTAGCTATAAATATAAAACCAGGCTAAATCCACCATTTTTTTACATAAGTTACTGTCTGTACAGAGTCAGGAATATGACAGTTGTTTTTAATATTATTCGTTTAATGTTTTTTACCTTTTGATTTTGCCATTTAATTACGGACTTTACTTTTTTTTTAAGATACGACTTGTGCAGCTTACTATTTCACACCACATACCATCTGTGGGTGTGTCATTTATATTTATTTGTTCTGTCAACTAATAAATTCATACTTGCTCGTCCAGGCAAATCTGAAAACCCATACAGAGGCAATGTCTGTTTAATGTTATTTGCCACAGAGAGTGGAACAGAAAACCAACAACTCATATAACATTAACAAGACTAAGGAAACAACTTGCAACATTAGCACAGGTTCTAAATTTGAAGGAAAACTAGCATGAGATATTAGCGACATTTCAAGGTCATGATATAAAAGTTTGACAAATGACTTGTGACTTTGATGGTCGGTCAAATTTGACTAGCAACAGAAAAATGAGAATTGAAAATTAGACAGGGGCAGAAATTTTGACTTGCTACGTACCCACTATAATTTGTATAATAATCAACACAATATCGAACTATAGATTATTCATGACATGCCCTTCACTGCTTACATTGAAAGGATAAATTTTAAAAATTTGCATGACTTGTTGAGGTTTTATTTACAGCATTGTTCCACATGCACATCATTTCTTATCTGCTACAGAGACCGGTTGTTAGCCACTATTCTAAGAAGAACGCAAGAGTCCCTTTCAGGCAGCTTTTGTTTCCATCGTTTATACGTTGAATACATGTTGTTTGTGTTCTTTTTTACATCTCTAAAAAAAATGTTTGTAATAAGATGCATGACAAACTACGAGTTTGTCTTAAGGGGGCTCATAAGTACAAAAATTTCAGCAAAATAAAAATAAAAATGTTTTAATTACACATCTTATTTATTACACTGTTAGTTGTTACATTATGAAATGATACAAAAATCAACTGAACAAATCTGCTTGTTTTGACTACAGATGACTTTAAAAATATTTACATTATTGAAAAAGCTACATTTGTTTTTCCCTTTGGTAAAAAAATGCCATTTTTGCATTTAAATTGAAATGTCTCATACACAACGCACAATATCAACTGGTGATGAAAGACCAAGCGCAAGGATGGGAGGACAGCTATGTAAAATGTAAACAAAAATTTTAAAAATTTTCAGCACGAGAACAAGTTCACAATAAATACTATTTCTATCCCCAGTCACCCTTGGGGAGGGGAGACGTGATATCGACATCCACTCCAATATCAAAAGAAAGAAGGGCTTTTATTAACTTGATCTCGAGTCTAATTTACTTTCCTTAATAGTTATTCCACAAGGACGCGGTGTGTCAGTGTAAGATCAACCCCGATGCTATTCAACAGCATATATATCATTGAACGTGCACCCCCTACAGGGAATCAACCGCCAGCTCGAAAGAGTATGCAAGTCACAATACAATAAGTGACAATAATATTTTGATACGTCACACAGGTAACAGAAAAATTTTTGTCGTTCACAGTCATGATAAATGTTAGTTTGTTCGTGTGTTGATTATTTAAACAAAACAGTGTCCAAAAATTCAGGATATTGATTATTAACTCAAAGACATTAAGGGTGTACATTTCGAAGGCCCAGACTTCAAATGTTAACGTTGAATTTTTCTATGTAAATATTTAATATTTTAGTCTCCATTTCCTAACAGAGCAATGCAATGACATTATATTGAGATCACTTTTAAACTTTTTTCTATAAAATGATGATATATGCGCTTAACTGTGTTCAGTTTATACAAAATATTTCAATCTTGATGTATCTGTGGACTGACCAGTATTGGTGAGCTCAGACAGATTTTGATGAGCCCAGGACTCATGGGCTTGCCTTAGTAAGAACCCCGTATTCATATGTATTTAACTGAAAACATATAATTGTGGCTTTCGATAAAATTTATTTAGCTGATTACTTATATGTGCAGAAGTACATGTATCATTTTTAACAAAGGAAATTCAGAGGTATACACACAAAATTGAACATCATAATTGCATTTTGACCAGTTAGGTACAAAGATCATCTGAACCACTCATGTATTCAAATATACTGGACCAGGTCAGAAAATGAATAAATCCATCAGCTTAGAATTAGAGAAAGTAGGATATTTATCTTAACCTTAAGGATGTACTTAGGTGAGGTTATGAAATTTGTGTCAAATGTTCGGACTCTTTGGTGTTTTTCCATACAATACAATGTAAAATATTTTGTCCCATAACACCCATTTATTTTTTCATATAAGATTAAATAGCTCATTAAAGGTCATTTAACAAAATTTAAGAAGATTCTTGATTAAAGTTAGAGTCAGCCTTTACAGGATGGGAAAGTAAAAGCTCTTCTAGAAGGAGCAGACAGGGTAGCATCAACAGGACATGCTTGGGATGGTGGAGTATCCTAAGGAGGGGAAATGGGTTCATATGCAGGGGATGACTGAGACACGGAGCTAGCCTGGGCTTGACTGTTAGTAACAGTAGATGATGAAGTACTGTAAGTAACAGTAGAAGGTGCTGATGTACTGTTTAGTAACAGTAGAAGATGATGTTAGTGTACTGTTAGTTGCAGTAGAAGGTGCTGTACATGTATTAATAATAGACACGCTTGTTAAGTGTTTACTAACACTCACATCATGCAATGCTGTTATTTTCTCTTTTAGACTATTCTTAAATAGCTCTTGAGCAGTCTCAACTGCTGTCTGCTTTCTTGCTGCTTCTGGTTTTTTTTGTTCATTATTTTCTAAAACAAAATTCTTTTGTTTAGTTTTGGTGTATCAAATTGCTAATGAAAAAAAATATAATATGAATACTTTAGAATAAAGTTTCTGACAAAGAACCAGTTTTAAATTATCAATCGCAAGTAAATACATGTATGTCAAATTAGTATTTGTTTATCTTCTTTCTTGATTTTTTGTTTATGACTTTGATCATTAAAGTTGGATTTAATTTAACTTTAACAATTAAATTTGAGAATCACTGAAGAGGCATTGTAATTGTTGAAATAAATATCCACAATGATCTAGTGCAGTAAAATTGCTGCTGTTGGTGTTAATTTTTTTTATCTTTATCATTTTTTTATATGTTATTGTTGATTTTTTTTGGTAAAATTATTAAAGTATATTGTATCTGTAGTAGTACTTTCTTTTTATTCTGAGAAAAGTGGATATTTTACATGCTATGGTTTATGCACAATGATAACCATCAAACAAAAGCTAGTAATTAATGCTTTATAATGCTTAATTAGATCAATTTTTTACTTTTATATAATATAAATAAATGTTGAACTTGTGTAAATTATTTTGTCTATCAACCTTTCTTTCGTTTTTTGAGGGAATCTGCAGCTGGTCTTTCTTTATCTTCAACATTCTGAACTTCTTTCTTTCTTTTTTTGAGGGAATCTGCAGCTGGTCTTTCTTCATATTTCACCATTCTGATCTTTCTTCTTTCTCTTTTGAACCTTCTTCTTTGATTGTTTGTCATGTTTGTATTTTAAACAATCTTCTTTCTTCTCTACAAGAAATATTTGTGGATATTAAACAATAAAATATTGTCACGACACTTACATGAATAAGATATAATGGCATGAAATTTCTCACCTTAAGATGTACAGCAATTCAATGAATTGAAAGTAACAATCATGAATGATGAAATTTGATGAGTTAAAGCCTTTTTAAATATTTTTTAAATAACTTGTGTGTATTTTTTTTATGTCGTAATAATGTTACACACTGTCTCAGGTTGGGCTGAAAGTTGGCACCTGTTCAAACATAATAAACTAATGAACTAACTATAAAATCAAAGGTTTCTTTCTTTATTTGATATCTAATTTAATACCAATATAATGTGATCAATCCTACAAATGTTCAATGATTTTCTGTAATATTTGTGCTATGAGTACGTGTACTGTAATAATGTTATTTCTCATGTTTCATTTTGAAAAAAAAAAGTTGTCTCATTGTCACTCATATTTTCATCATGATCGTATTTAATGAGAAAAAACCCCCCACCTATACATGTAAAGTAATTTGCTTATTGCATGGAAACAACTGGAGTTTGGAGGTTTTTTCCCTGAGAATTTTTTTTCATATAGGTGTTGAAGGCCGTATGCATGCTGACCTATAGTTGTTAATTTCTGTGTCATTTGGTCTCTTGTGAAGAATTGTCTCATTGGCAATTACACTACATCTTCTCTTTTATATGTAACATACCACTTTCAAATTCTATTTTCCCAGGGTATAATATTCCATCAATCCATGGGGCTTCCACTTGATCTCCCACTTCAAATCTCCTGTCTCTCCACTTTGACCATCCTCAATTTGATACGGTTGTAGTGGTGAACCGAACTCCTGGTCCGAATCAAATTGAACAACACACCATTCTTATGGATTGATTGATTGATTGTTGGTTGCTTTACGCCGCATTAAATAATATAGGTAGGTCTTGTCATAATAGAGGCCATTCCGGACGATAGTCGGAGAAATTTGGACTGTCACTGGCAAATGAGGGTATACTCGATAGGGACATAAATTTTGCCCTGCAACAGGCCAGCTATGGACCTCTCAAAGTGTTGTTTTAATGGGGTTTTTTAACGAGTAAAGAGCTTTGCATTCTCTTCACACGAGGCATCTGATTTAACGTTCTCATTTAGATCGGACGTGACTGCGAACTTGATACATCCCGCACAGCCAAACGGAGGCTCACTTCGGCAATCAGTTATTTTGACACTGTTGGCCCCTCATTGGCCCAAAATCCTGGCACCAACTGTCATTTTTGTATGGTTGGCCCAACATTTTCTTACCAACAGTTATTTAAGTATTTTTTTTTTTTATTAACACAGTGAAATTGTAGTTTCCAGATGGGGATATCATTGTCTTGTACAAGTAAGTTGCGTATCTTGGAAAAAGCTGGAGAAACATCAAAAAACCTGTTAGTAGAAAAATTAAAGACAAACTCCAGAATGAAGATAACAGGTGATAATTTAGATATGTATATAAAGACAAATCACCAAAGGCAAGACAATGATAATAAGGACATTCACTGGTTTGCGTCGAATGCCTTTCTGTCACGCCTTGATTACACAGGCCTGTCCTTGGAAAAACCAAATGTGAGATCATATTGACTTTTTTACATTCAATAAAATAATTATTGTTATGCAATGCAATCAGTGACAAAACTCTTGAGTTGAATAAGAGTTTGTGTTTTTACTTTTGTATTATAAAGCATGACGTTCATTACTTTCATTATTCTTTAAAAAGGTTGAATTAAAGGCCTATTTTAGAGAAATCCATTGACCTCACATGTAGGTCAAAATTTGTGTACTTTAAATACTCTTTCACTTGAGTTTTGGGGTATTTTATTAATTTAGATCTCAAATGCTAATTGTTAACTTTAAAACATTTTGGGGGCAAAATCCTTTACAGCAGTTGAAATGAAACAGGTTTTTTAAATCACAAATATAAAGTATGTTTCTGTAAATAGATATATATATTTTGTAATACATGTATCGGTTTAAATTAAGCACGTTATTCTTTTTTATTATTTAAAGTTTGTTCTTTGTTTGCATGATTGTTTTAAGTCTTTGTAGTACAAGTGAGTACACTAACTTTTAAGTTTGGAATGTCAGTTCAAGCCTGACCAAAGTCAAGAATTTTCATGCAGACATAAAATATAACTTCAAGACCAAAACAAAAAGATAATTTCTTAATAACTTCTTTAGAAATATGTTGATGAGGTACATATATCATGTTAAAATAAAAAACAGAGATTAACTAGAAATCAAAATGCAAGTGAAAATGATTCACATCGAAAATTACACTTTTGCTGTTAAAAACATGTAAAGATATATTAGTGGCCTTTAGGTTTTTTTACTCCTCGTTGGTCAGGTTGCTGTCTCTTTGACACATTCCCCGTTTCTATTTTTAATTTCATAATTTCATATTGACTTCCATATGTAGTTTTACCTTATCTCGGCCCGTTACAGTAACACTTATCTTATTTTTATGCAATTTAGGAAAAAAATTCGAAACTAAGCAAAATTTTTTATAAATATGTTTTTAGTTATCTATACTTTTGTATATTCATATCATGATTAGATAAGCAAGTTGCAATAACACTAAACAGGAATTTTCTAATGAACTTATTCCGTATAAGAATCACAAGCGTCATCTGAAGAAGGTTCAAAATGATTTGGCATAAGATGACAGTAAATGTGGATATATTTAGAATATCTCGATTTTTCCGGATTGTAAAAGAAACGTAAATAGTGTAAAGGAGAGCTCAAAATACGATAATTTCGCTAGAAACAGAAGGGAAATGTGTAGAAAAGTGTTTAAAGTCAATCTATTCATTTGTGTGTTTCCTCCTCATCAATCTCAGCAAGATTTGTTGGGGCTTTTCCACACTATAAAAACAAAATGAATGATATGAAGGGATATCACTCTGGTCAACGCCATAGAGGATAGACGGCTTGAAGCAGTCTTTCCCCAAAAACACTTTACTAAAGAAGAAGCTTCATCGCCTTGCTGGAGTATTTCTCCACACGAAAGGAATTAATTGCACGTACAATTTCTGATTGTTTACTAGATTCGTTGGAATATCTGGAATATGCATGCAGACATCAGCTCCCTTAAATGCAGCACAGTATTTTTTTAGAATCCTCAGAATAAGAAACTCCATCCTCGTGAGTCAGAGTCCATAGGCAGAAAATTCTATAATAAAATGAGGAAAAAAATGTACTAAATGAAATATTTCAAATGAGAATTGATTTTATAAAGTTAAAAGTTAGAATGTAACACTAAACCTGCCGTCAGTAAAATGATTGTTTTAGATTATTGTATTTGATGTTACCTTAAATCGGTCATTTGATGATCATTTTGTACTAACACTTGTACTGGAAGTAAACTTGAACTAAGCAGACCTTTTAAAAAAATCCAACATTTTTCAGTAAATTTTAGATATTTGTATACAATGTACACCAAACCTGCCATCGATGTATTGATAATTTTCCCGTTTTACTGCGAATTAGACAATTTGGTTAATAATTATATTTTATGTTACCTTAAATAAGTCAATTGATCAAGATAATTTTCTAATATGTATTGATGTCATCCTAGATGGCCTCTATTACAACAACCTACCTATTGTATTTATTGTGAACTGAATATGCATGAAATATTTGCCACTGGACGTTAAGCAACCAACACTCAATCAATAATATGTATTGACAATTGTATTAGAAGTAAACTTAGAACTAGTACACCTTTATCATATAATTGCAACATTTTTCAGTAAAATATACCACTTTTAGGATAATTCATTCATTTTACATTTAATTGACCATATTCTAAAGATTATTATGTAGAATGAAACACCAATCCTGCCATCGATGTATTGATATGTTTCTACATTTCCCTGTAAGTTTGACTACATTTTTGATAATTGTATTTGATGTTACCTTAAATCGATCATTTGAAATAAATCTATATTTGTAAGGTGTTTTGTGTAGCTTCGGAAGCCAGTACATAGTTGGGACTTTCATTGTATTTGGCTCTGCTTGTAAAGCGGAAGCTAAAAGTTTGTTTGTTACAGATGTCGTTTTCTGAAAATGGAGTCAGTTGGAATGTTGGTGAATTGGTGATTTCTTTTTTCAGAACCTCAATGTAAAATTTACGTCAAACAATAATAATATTATTAGCAGCTTTATCGGCCGGGACAAAAACAAATTTCTTGGCTAGTTCTTTTAGTTGATGTTTGATACGAGAAATTGGTTTTTTGAAAGACGAGAAAGACGGTATATATGTTCCGGACGGCATTGCTTCAAATCATCAAGGGGGTATTTGATACAAGAAGGTGCCGGCAATATAGACCTCAACACTGAGACAATTGATGGTAAGGACACGTTTCATTCAATGGCATGAGCAGTCTTTCAGGTTTGTCCGTCCACAATTGTTTCTACTTTGCGTCAGATTAAGGTAAAGAGAGGTCAAGATAAAACGTTTCCGTTGACTGACAATGTATCTTCTTTGACTGCTGTTCTACCTTTCATTAAACCAAAGGTAAGTGGAGTTCCTGTTCGTGTTCCGAATGCTTTCAACAACATCTTGAAATGTGCTGAAAAAATGCAAAATACATCGGAGACATGTTTTGACAATCGTTAACTTTAATTTTCATTGAACCTAATATGTCTTTACAGCGATTCAGGGAGAAGGCCCAACATTGACATGTGCAGTAAACAGTCAATCGTTCGCTCAATTTTAAGGCAGCAAACCATGAAACCTTTTTCAGATTATCTTTGCATTAAAAAGTTTTTTCGACAAAGGATAAGTTAGTCGTGTATATTAAATGATGGTACAAGACACTTTGAGGTCAAAACACCTCTCGAAAGTTTTAAAATGTTTGAAAAAAAAACGTGTTTCCAAGCGACAATTTGTGTTCACAGTACAATGTTGCCTATTCGCATTTTCATTTTCCATGTTTATTATACCAAGTTCTATTTGGGTGAAAACCCTAAATTGTCTTATACATTCAGAAGATCACACTATAAGGAACATATGTACTCAGATTCAATTAGATGCAGGTTACTTCAACTGTATTAAAAACTCACACCTGACGGAGTGAGGGGCGGACACACAAACCGGCAAACAGAGTGCTCCTTTACTGTCGTAGGTTTAGATAAACAAAAACATTGTAAAAGATGTCTTTAAGTTCTGAATAAATGTAGCTGTGTTCTTTTTTGTTATTGGTTTTTAATATTCACCGGGGTAAAGCTGATGACCGTAACTGCATTCACGGTCATCCCAAGATGTCGGATGAAAAATTAGGTCAGTTTCTATATTGTCTGTTTAAGTGTTTCTATATCATTTTCTTCACAAATCATACATTGAAACGATGTAAATTTATAAAAGAATCACTCGAAAATCACTAATTACTTCCGAGAAATGTGCATGAAACGGGAAATTCGATTTGAAAAAATCGTTAAGATGACCGTAAATCATAATCAAAATATTTTCAAGATGACCGTAACATAAAACAAGGATGACCGTGATTGGTAAAAAGATGACCATAACTTGTAAAGGATGACCGTAATTTGTAAAGACTGACTGTAATTTATATAGGACGACCGTAACTTTTATAGGATGACCATCAATTCTAAGAAATATCCGTATTGTATTCAAAGCTTTTTTGTTGAGTTTGTCGATCTCAATAGGGGCTCGGTTAGCGGATATAAATATGTTTCATAAATTTCTTTTTTTAAACTATAATATAATTGGCCATTTTTAGGATTTATAACAATGATAGTAAATTGCATATTTCTCGTAAACAATGAAATATTTATTGATATCGACGTTAAAATTTTAACACAAATTGACAGCGATACGACGAAAATTTGAAGAAACATGAATGTGTCCCTAGTACACGGATGCCTCATCTACACTATCATTTTCTATGTTTAGTGGACTATGAAAATGGGATAAAACTGTAATTTGGCATTAGAATTAAAAAGATCATACTATAGGGAAAATGTGTACTAAGTTTCAATTTCATTTAACTTGAAGCTGGACAAACAAACAGACGAACGGACGAACGTACGCACAGACCAGAAAAACATAATGCCAATAAATGGAGCATTAAAAACATTAATAATACATACGAATATTTGGTAATCGACCCCATGTGTATGGTTCCAGAGGAAGCAGATTAAAATCTCAATTTGTCTTGGTATATGCAGGCGGAAACACTTTTGAAATAGAACAAAAGAATCGAAGCTCTGTGTGTATCGAGAAAGCGATAAATGTTAACTGTAATGTTTGATATAGTAACAAAATTTTAAAAAGTTAATAGAAACAAATAAAACGACAATTTTCTTATTTTAAAAACACCATCTGCATAAGTTTTCAATGTATCTATTACATAGTAATGCAAAACAATAAGATAACAAGTCGACGACATGGTTCTTATCGGGGCCTTTTATAGCTGACTATGAGGTATGGGCTTTGCTCATTGTTGAAGGCCTTACGGTTACCTATAATTGTTAATGTTTGTGTCATTTTGGTCTTTTCTGGATAGTTGTCTCATTGGCAATAATACCACATCTTCTTTTTTATATATAGTATCTATAAGTTGGATGTAGAAAATGCATAACCTCCGATTTTTTTTTTATCACGGACGGAGAACATATCAATCTTATAGTTCAGAAATTTTCGTGTCTGCCCTTCTATTATGTGAATCAAGAAAAATTCCCCAAAACAGGTAACGATTGTATCGAAAAGAGAAAAATCGAGTGCACCTTTTTATGTTAGGGCATGTTTGGGTGTATATTTTGTCTTTAAAACGTACAAAGCAAGAGTATTTCATATAGCATCTCGCTTCAAATTCTATCATTATTATATATCAAAGCTACAGGTTGACTTTATAACGTAAAAAAATGACAGTACGAAAAGATGAAATATATGGGTCAAGTGAGATACCTATCTAATGAATCACAAAAACAGAGTAGGTGTGTTCGAATAGCTATTTTTTTCTTAAAGTACTTGACGACAGTCTTTTAATTTGGATGATGAAAATGGATATCTTCGAAAAAATATGATTTTCTTGTGTGTGATAACTAGGGTTTATAATCTTCAACCACTAAAATTGTTTAGTCTGCCCTTCCACGAAATATTTAATTAGAATTTTTTTAAATGCTTAAGAATTTTCAAAAATTCCATCTGACATCCGAACAGACAATATTTTTAAGTTGAATCAATGCAGACAAGATCATTAACTAATGCTCATTAGCTAGTAGATACATTTGTCTTTTAAAATATAACTGACATATAACGATCGATCGTAATGGTGCTATGTGGATAAATTTATCAGTTTTCAAGAGCAAAATTGGCAGAGCGTCATCCCTACAATGGCTTCCATTTCTACGATTGTGAGCATGAACTGGCGTAATGGGGAGATAATTTTGAAGAAGTAGAATCCTGACTCTATGAATAACATTTCTGTATACATTGTATATACAAATTGACAACGTTCCGCCTTGTGATACGCTTTTCGCACAATACTATTTTAAGGATCTACTTTGCGGGAGCTCACCTTGGCTTCACTAGTTTATTCGAATGATATTTTCAAAATATTTCTGTTATTTTATTTGCACGACAAAATGAAAGACGATATATCAATGGGTGTACATGCAATTTTTTGGCATTTTTAAAAATGTGTATTTATTATATGTCATTAAAAGGAATCCCAGAAAAAAAAATCTTATGTCGAGCAGTTGAACTGTGCACCGCATTTTTTTCATTATGCTTGTAAGGTGTCATTTTATCGCGCTTTTGTAGCATGTTTTCCCTTCCTGTTCATTTGCATGTCTTTTGGCAAATTCATTTTAAAAATTAAACCCTCTACTGTAAAAAAGATACATATGGTAATCTTTGCATTTGAAGCACGTCTTATTTTTTTCTACCTATAGGATAAAACTCTCATATTAATATGTGTATACCAACACGATTAATCATTTGATACAAAAAGATAGTTATATAAATACGGATATTTCTTAGAATTGAGGGTCATCCTTTAAAAGTTACGGTCATCATTTACAAATTACGGTCATCTTAAAAGCAGTTACGGTCAGCCTTGTTATGAATCGCTGATTCTGTTACGGTCATCTCGATTGTGATTTACGGTCATCTTGGCGATTTTTTCAAATCGAATTTCCAGTTTCATGCACATTTCTCAGAAGTAATTAGTGATTTCCGAGTGATTCTTTTATAAATTTACATCGTTTCAATGTATGATTCGTAAAGAAAATGATATAGAAACACTTTAACAGACAATACAGAAACTGACCTAATTTTTCATCCGACATCTTGGGATGACCGTGAATGCAGTTACGGTCATCAGCTTTACCCCAGTGAATATTGTTTCAGGTCATAATGGATATTGCAACTTTATCAGGTTCAATTCCTTCTTTGGTAAATCCACCAGCAGACCCATCAGTAATTTTTCAGAATACGTTCAACTCAGTTATGGTAGTTATACACCCTCCCCCAGAACCCACTTTAGATATTTACCATCTGGTGTCTGAAGGAAGAAATGAAATGTGGCATGGTAGAGATGTATTTTTAATATTTTCAAATCATCGTTACGCATTTTACCGTTCATGTGGGGAAACACCAGAAACTATATTGCAAATGCTGGGAACAGTTGGGCCAAGGATACACGAGAGTCGTACTGGAAGACCACACAGACTTTCACCTATCAATCGTCTACTGTTAGTTCTGTTATGGCTCCGTAGTTACCCGTGTTACAATCTTCTTAGTTTACTTTTTGACGTTTCGTCTCATACCGTTTCTATGTACATAAGAGCCCTTATACCAATGTTATGGGAAATATATTCACCAAATATAGCCTGGCCTAGCCGTCAACAATGGCTTCAGTTACATGGGAACTGGTCAAACATTCCTACTGCTTTGGCAGCCATTGATGGAACCTCCCATGCCATATACAGGCCTCAAGTAGAACCGCAGGAGGAATATTACTCTGGACATCGCCATGAGGCAAAATGTTTGGCTCTCATTGCTGTCGGGGCATGCATTATCTGGTCATTTAATTCCTTTAAATATGATGAGCCTTCGTGATCCTGCTAGGGTACATGAAAAATCATGGGAAATTAGAAAACAACGCAGTTGTCTTACGAAGTCATTGAACTGGTTTAATAATTCGAAATCTTGGAAACCATACAAATTATATTGCACACAAGTTAAGTTTCTCATCCTAAGATTTTATAGCACCGAAATAAAATATAAAAAATACTGCACTTTGACACTTTTAAACCATCTAATCTCAACCATATTGTTCCGACGGAAAAGTTTTTTGGCACCTCCTGTTGAGATTTTCTGTTTCAAATTATCCAAAGTAAACACCTGGTTGGTCGACTTTTCGTTTATTTACTGAAAGTGGTTAGTTTTGTGGCACAACTTTTTGGAATTCTGGGTCCTCAATGCTAGCAAAATGGATCTTAATATAAATGTTATACTATACAGAATATTGTTTAACTTGTGGCCACGATGTTATGCCACACACATACGGTGTCAATATTTTTTCAGTACACCAGATCCGGATTTCGACAATAAATGTCTCTTCAGTGATGTTAGGGATCGGAACGGTATTGGAAAGGCCATATAAAAAGTACCCTCATTTATAGATAAACTCTTGAATTTTATGAGTCAATATAGAATGAACGGATCATATAAACCGGAAGGAAAATATGATACAAGCCCAAACAAAATAAAATAAACGAGTCTAAATTGAAAACTAGACTCTGAACCCCTACTCTCAAAAAGTTACATTACAACTTTATTAGTGTCATCGTTAGTTTATTAATAGTAATATTACCCGAAAAGATCTAGTGCAATTGCTTGCTCTACACTTCCCATTACAGGCCTTGTAAGTAATCTTGAAAGATACCATCATCATCATTAATTGTTGTCAGTTTTGTGTTGTTGAAAGATGCAACAGGGCAGGATAGATATGGATCACAGTAACAAAACAAGTCTATATAACTCCACTTGGCATTCAATCATTTTCCTCCACCTCAGAGATATTATAATTGTCATCATCAGTAGTATATGTCTAAAGCATATGTTATATATTTATTGTTATAACATCATCAATGCTTTAAGTCTCAGATGAATGATTCTTTTATTAGTTGTTTGTGGCTTTGATTTAGCTGTCAGTTATCTGCGAGTACTATCAGATCTGATCCTAGAGTCTTTTTGTAATTGGGATGTTCAAGTACACTGCCACGTAGTTGTGTCCATCTGATCATGAGGAGTTCCGCCTTTTCAACGGATTTTTATAGTAAGTTCGTACTGGGGTTTTAATGTTACATCAATGTCCCAGGGTAGGGTGAGGGTTTGAATCCTGCTAACATGTTAACCTCGTGGCGCCACATTCTGTATATCTGTGCCTGTCCCAAGTCAGGAGCCTGTAATTCGGTGGTTGTCGTTTGTTTATGTGTTACATATTTGTTTTCGTTCATTTTTTTAACATATATAAGGCCGTTAGTTTTCTCGTTTGAATTAGTTTACATTGTCATTTCGGGTCTTTTTATAGCGGACTATGAAAATAGAAAATGAAATATCAGAGAATATAAGAGAAACGGAACAAATGGCAGATAAATCAGTGGGTAATATACACCTAAATGAAGTCCATGACAAGAATATAAAAACAGGTGCAGAATGTCGGAACATTTTAGATATTGAAATGGAGGAAATGGATACCATTGAGAATTTTAATCCAAATGATGTAACACCCAATTACCTAGTCGATCGTTATGTTCTCGTTAAATATGACAATAAGCCATATCCTGGCAAAGTAATAGATTGTGATGAAGCTGAACTTTATTTCACTTGTATGCATAGATTAAGAAAGACTTTAAAAACGAGTACGTTTTATTGGCCACTCGCAGTTCGAGATAAATGTTGCTACGGTATGGATAAAATCATAGGAGTCATTCCTGAACCAAGACTTGTAGGACAAAAGTACTTTGTAGACAATAGTTATCAAAAGTACCAGGATTATAATTTTATACGCCAGACGCGCGTTTCGTCTACATAAGACTCATCAGTGACGCTCAGATCAAAATAGTTAAAAAGCCAAACAAATACAAAGTTGAAGAGCATTGAGGACCCAAAATTCCAAAAAGTTGTGCCAAATACGGCTAATGGGATGATGTGGGAATTGTGGGAAAGTGCTCACAGAAAACTAAACATTTGACCTGGTATTCTCCTTGGTGACAAGCTACAGCAGTGCATGACTAGGCAAGTATGGCATACTTATCAAGCACGTCCCCTTTTCTTTGACGGTGTGTGCTCTATGCTCCCTTGCCAATATCATGGCTGAAACTTCCAAGCGGTTATTTTCTAATCGGCTGTTGGTTTAACTGAAAGCTGTAGCCTTTCTCCAGTCCCCTGTCTCCTTCATAGTGGAAATTTGGACATCCTTTCACCTTCAATAATGTCTCCGCCCTCTCTGATAGTGAATTCTTAGCATCGTCATCCTCGTCAGTTTATATCTTAGACACGTCTTTTAAGCTCATTATAATTCACTGGTCCGACTTCCCTCATGTCTCCTCCTCATCCTGGCTCATCATCCCAAATGGCCTCTATTGTAACAAGACCTACCTATTGTATTTATTGTGAACTTTTTCTCGTCCTGAATATGCATGAAATATTTGCCACTTTACTTTAAGCAACCAACAATCAATCAATCCTCGCTCATCATGGGTAAATAACTAGCAGGCTCTTCATTGTCTGGCTTCTTAGAGGGTGGGTTTTTATTGAAACTGTTAAAGGGTTGTTTGATTTTCCTTTTCTGCTGTACTCTAGTGTTACTCTTTGTCTTTGCGTCGACTGTGACAAATATCGACACATATTTAAAAGTTACAAAAACTTAACGACATGAATTATCAGTTAATTTCGTGTTGTTTATGTTTCTCTATAACACTAGAATTAGCTGATCCATATTTTCCTGTGTAAAACAGAGTAATCAATTCTATTAATATTTTACTCTCGTAATTTCTTACAATATCCTTTTTTTCCTTTTGTATTAACTTCCTGTCACTCACAAGTGGTAATCAGTAATCTGAAATTAATTTAACATTAATCCAGGCATCTTTATGGTTTTCTAAAAAAAACCTTTTTTTTTAATGAAACTGCATTATTAGAATCAAATGTATATATCTTTATGTAGTACTGACATTTAATCCAAATGATGTGCTTGTAATTAGATGATTTAAAAACTATAACACAGACTTACAAGCCAGATAGTGTCTCATGCAATATTCAATATGTTCATTTGGTCTTGAGGAGAGTTGTCTCATTTCTAATCATACCACATCTTATTTTTATATATATATATATATATTGCATGCATGAACATTATTAATAAAATGAAAGAATGCTACAAGTACATTAAATGAAAGTATTTGCTTTCATCATGTTCATTGAATATGTCCTTTCTAAATTTTCGGCATGCATATGTACAATATTTCTTGTTTTCATTTATGTTGCTACATTCACGACATTATTTAAGTTTTACTTTTCCATCTCCTGCTCTGTAACAACTTGCCAACTTCCATTAGGCCCAGCATATGACTGAAATTTACCATTCCTGATATGATATGCAGCATGTTGATTTGTAGACAAGCAGAGGGATGTGAGCAACATACCAGTTAAAAACAATTTAAAGAAATCAACAGGAGAGGTCAATAACTTCAATGTGTGTCTGTAAATAAATAGCAATAGTTGAAATTTTATGGAAACTTTTCTAAAATAGAATTTATTTTTTATTTACACTGAGATTCAAAAATAATTTTAATTCACATCTTTTTCTCACTGAAAAGTATAGTTAGGTGTAGGAAATGTAGTTAAGTAATGAAGACAATTGTTAATAAATTTTGAACAGTACATGTAGTTAACATTTTTTTTTATCAATAAGACTATAATTTTACCTAGACAATCTTCCAAATTGTATGACTTGTTTCTTGTTTGGTTTAAACTGTACTGTTCTTGGATCTGGAGCCCCATCATCATTGCTGTTTTCATCTTTCCAGTAGATCCTGGTACTATTGAGGGTACATGAACTTGAACTACTTTCAACTGATGATTGTGAAGATCTGTTAAAAATGACATGAAAAATCTTAAATAATTATTAGAAATTATGTTATATATGTACAAGGTCTTCTTCATTAATTGGACAGTGAAAAGTCTAAAGTTATCTGATGGTATTGAAGGGATTGTAGGGAAAAGTCTAAATTGCCAAACAGAAGATGCTATTAGTGAAAACGGCTAAAAATAGAGCCTTAGCTAATTTTGAATTTGAAAGCTAATAAAGATGCATAGAATATAGAATAGAAAGAAATGATATGAGTGCCAATGATACAATTCTTTATCCAAGTAACAATTCATATAAGTAAAATATTATATGTCACGGTACGGCCTTCAACAGGAAGCTTTGAAATAAAGTCTAGAAAGTAGATCTGGTCAATAAAAATAGCATTCGCTCAGCATTTTAGATAATAAGCAAGCAAATTTGGATTATGTTTTTCTAGTGTGCATACAAATATTTGAGCTGGTTATTTCATTACACCGTAGTATTGTAAGTTGATTGAAACAAATATTTATTAGCTATTCAAACTGATATATGATCATGATAATTATTTATTGATAATGTTTTTTAATGAAATAAGAAAATCTGCCTTATCATGTAATTTTGATTACAAACATATAAGTATCTGCTGGTATCCATGGATCATCGAAATCATTCATTTCCTCCTCATTGTCACCAAGCAAATAGTCTAAATAATCTTCCTCTTCTTCAGACATTCCTTCATCTGTATAAGGCTCTTCATAGTCATCAAAATCTGAGTGAGAATAAGAAATATGCATTTCACATTTTCCGGAACAAATACAAACAAATAACAAAAATATGTTGAGGAAATCATTCGGGACATGCACATGTATGGTTTATGGGTAACATTTTTTTACACAAAAAAATAAAGACTACTTTGGGCCCATTTTTCAATACCATCACGGCATCGTACTCAAGCACCCACTTTTGTTTCTGACACTACATCAGTTCAAAAAATTATGTAAGAATCATTAGAATGACCGTAAAATATGTCATCGGATATCTCTGTGATTCTCTCAGTGTGTTTTTTTTTTAATTACAAGGGCTGGTTCATGTTTCAGAAAGTGAAATCTAAACGAAAAATATAGTTCGTACTCAAGGTCGACATAAAACTTCTGCCCGGAGGTCCATTTTCATCTATATGGAGTATCGTAATGAGATTTTAAGAAATCTGTTTCATAATTTTACTACAACAATAAATTTATGTTCAATGCAAGTTCAAGGGACTTTCAAATTAAAGAAAATCTAACCTATTTCATCGTCAACTTCTGTCGGGGGCGTAGCCATTTTGATATAAAATTCTAACAAATAACAAGTTGTGACGGACGGAAAAAATTCCGTTTTTCATCTTCCGACTTGAATCTTTCTCTGATCATTGTGAAGTAATTATTAGACTAATAAAAATGTATTATACACCAAAATTTAGATAATTTAACAAGGAACAAGCAGCTAAATTTAGTTTTTCCTATTTAAATACGTATCAAGTTATACGAGTCCAAATGTTGGAAACATAGAAAAACAACGGCTAACTGTTGGTCAGTAACGACCATACGTTTAAGAAAATCATTCTTAAAAAAAAATAAAGTGATTTTAGAAAAAAAAAATCGGCCAAAAGTTTTAGGTTTTGTCTATTGAATATTCGAGAATCCGTTCATGGAAGTGCGATTGGAATTTAATACCCTTTTTTTCCGTTCAACTGCAGCTTTGAAATTTGTTAAATGGCGGTAATTTTATGCTGTTTTCTCGGGTTGTGTTTTTTTAATAAGTCTTTTTTTTAGTAAATTAAAACAAGTATTTACCGATGACAGTTACATATTTAAAATCTTGAGAACCTAAGCTTTTTAAAAATGTATAACATTGTATATGTATTTTAAACAACACCTATCTAAAATGTGGATACTTTTCACTGATAACGAAAAAAAGGCTTATGACCCGAATTCTGGTCATAGGAACGGTAAAGAGTTAAATAATGTAAATAAAACATGCCTTAAATAAACAGATAACGAAATTGACATGTTTTATTTTCACATATATGCTATAAAATGTCATATTTTTTTTTTCAAAGAAAAGATACTTCATTATAAGAGAGCATATAATGTGAAACAAGAATGAGACTTGGTTATAAAATCATGCTTCTCGTTTGCATATCGGAAGTTTGTAGATTTCCGTTACCAAGTAAAGATAAAGGTAAAACAATAATGCACAAAATCTTATAACACTTTGAGAAAGAAGATTTAACTTCATAAATCTACATTTGTTAAAAAAGAACTCACCAAGAAATCATGAGACTGGTAAAACCTTGTACACAATGCTTATTACCACAAAATACGGATCAAGTTTGATTTTCAAGAATTATGCTCCTTGATAAATGAAAAATACTGACTGTTCTCGTTTCTGTTCTCTACAATAAGTTTGCATTAACCAAATTCTATGAAACTTACACATATGACTAATTAATATGACTACAAAACTCAGATCAAGTACAAATTTAGGTAGGGTCACTTTTATGTACCTTTATATGATATGCAAGCTGGTTCAATATCTATAGCTGTTTCCCACCGACACATTCCCCATTTACTTAAATCATGCTTTTTTTTTTAAATTGCTCTCTGAAATCTTGTTATGAAGCATAATACAATTTATAACTATTTACAGCTACTCAGTGAAACTGGAGAAGATCCTGGAGAAATGGAACTTCCCAGGCTGCCAAGACACCTATTTTGGGCGTTTCAAGCCAGACCTGGGAAGAGATACAATTCTTCTAACAGCTCAACTAGTAAGTTAATGTATTTAAACAATATGTTACCTAAAAGTTTTTAAGCATAAATTAATTTAAAGTCATATGAAATATCAAATTAAAAAAAATCATTGTAAGGGTTCTGCGCCTACTTTTGCTGTAAATCCATAAAATCGCAGACAAAAAAAAATTGATAAAAATATTTCTGTCAAAACTATCTTTTGATTGTAAGAAGCTTCTTTCTAAAGTTTTTTTAAAACTCCAGGATAGTTTATGAATCTAAAAATGATTTAAAAATTTTAACTTTTTTTACAATGTACATGTAACAATACAAAAAGGTATAAACAAAATATTTTTATAAATATTTTCTTTTTGTCTTTATTTTAGCACAAGAAAACTTTTCAACAAATTCAAGCAGTAGTTATAGAAGGAAAAACATATCAACCACAAATTGAAGAAAATGTGTCGGTAAGAGACATTGAAAAGATTCCAACTAAATATTCTTTGGAAGGCATAGACAATTATGTTGTATTTGATTTAGAAACAACTGGGTTATCCTCAATGCTCTTCAACTTTGTACTTGTTTGGCTTTATAAATATTTTGATATGAGCGTCACTGATGAGTCTTATGTAGACGAAACGCGCGTCTGGCGTACTAAATTATAATCATGGTACCTTTGAGAACTATTACCAAGAACCTCTGATATAACACAAATATCAGCATATGATGGAAAGAACATGCTAAGTCTGTATGTATCCACGACAATCTATTTCATCAAAGGCCAGTGATGTTACCGGCATTACTTTCTCTTTTGACAGAGACCAACGGTATTGCCATGGTGTTCCAGTTGAAAGCGTTAGTATAAGGACAGCCTTACTTCAACTAATTGAATTGATACAGAAAAAAATCGTCCTGTGCTTGTTGTTCATAACATACATTCGTATGATGTACCTGTACTAAGAAATTTATTGCACGAGTTTAATCTGCTGTGTTCTGTTGATAACCTAATTTAGGGATGCATTGACACTTTGAAAATTGCAGAACGTGAAATACCAAAAGCTGATGTACAAGATTATAAGCAGCAAACATAAGTGCAAAAGTTTCTGGAGATTGTTTATGATGCTCATAATTTTGAGGAGGATGTTAGAATTTTATACAAATTGTTCCATCTTAAGCTGAAAAAAAAAGACATTATCTGCAAAGGATTTATTTCCGATTATTTATTGGTCAATTGTAGAGGGGTTTTCTAGTGTCATTTTTCAAAAAGTTTTATCAAAAGACACTGCAAGGAAACTTTCCTGGTCCGTGTATGTCTGCGTCCATTCGTTTTTCCTTTTGAAATATCAAAAACCAAAATGAAAAACGAAAGTGTTTTCATTTTTCGTTTTTGATTTCTTAAAAACCAAAATGAAAAAACAAAATAGTTTTCGTTTTTGATTTCACAAAACAAAAAAAGAAAAACAAAAGTATTTTCATTTTTCATTTCACAAAAACAAAAAAACGAAAGTGTATTTAATTTATCTTTTCCAAACTGTTTATATGTCATTCAAAAATGACAATGTTGTTATTTGTCATTCATTTAAAGGTTCATCAGAGATAAAATTATAACAATTTTGTCGATTTTTGTTAAATATTTTAATATCGAAATCAAAAAGGGTGAACACAGTTCGTTTTATGGATGCATAAAGCACTTTCTTTTTATTATTGTTCGTTTTTGACAATACAACTGGTGTGAAATTTAACGAGGACGAAAAAATAGCGGCATTAGAAACATTCGTTACTGAGGTTCAAGAAATGGTTATGCAAGGGATGTCACACAAATACATCGCTATTTCTTTAGGCAGACAATATCAAATCGAAAGAGGGTGTTCCAGTCCGGGAAATCCACTAATTCGACAACGTTTACGAATTCGGAAACGACAGTGTTCCGAATTCGACAACGTTTACGAATTCAGCAAAAAGGCGTTGTCGAATTCAACAACCTATGCACCTAAGCGGCAATCGGCATTTACAAACAAAGATCGGCATTACCTTAAGCGGTCTTAAATTGGCGCCAACACTTCTTCTTCAACTTTTATTTTGACTGGTAGAATTTCATCGGTGAGTTTTCATATTTTTTACACATAACTAACTGCCAGAATTTTTTTTTATGTATTCTTTTTCATGTCTTTGGTGGTATATACAATAGCATAAAACGATATCTATTTTCTTACACCATTCACAGGAATATACAAATGTGAAAGTATGGACCATTCCATTTGATATCTGAAAGGGGTGGAAGGGGTAAAAATATGAAAACCATGTGAAATGCTTTCTCGAACGATAGAATCCTTACCGTGTTTTCATGTTCTACCATATATCTCCTTTCAAGTCTTAATTTATAAACATGTGACAAAGAACGATATATGTGTACTTGATTGTCTTTCTCAGAGTTATACAAAAATTGGGCCAAAATGGGCTGTTCCATTTGATATCTGAAAGGGGTGGAAGGACTGAAAAAATGCGATTAGAAAGTTTTTTTGTCCTATTTTCTTCCCTTGTCGCCCTTTATACCATACCCTCACTTTATTTCATAATATAGCTCACAGTTGTGTATACTTTACCACTGTTTTGTTTCAGCAATGGCTTATTATGAAAAAGTAAAAGAGGATTTAATGAAATTAAAAAAAAATGACAATGAAAGAAAACAAGGAAAAAAAGATACAAATTTTATTGAAAATGACGTCACAAGACGTTCAACTTATTCAAGAAGGTCTACATCTTTGAAAATAGCGGTAATGCATTCAAGCATTGATGTTATCATTTGTTCTGTCATGTTTTCTTTTTTTCTAGAAGTTGCTGAGCATGTTAGTTTCTTATATTTTGACTTATCATTTTGTTGCCAGAAGTTGTCAAGTTTTCAACCTTACCTCACATTTGGTATATATTAAACCAATGCAATGTAGTAATCTGATTATCTTCTTTTCATGAGAATAATAAGTAAAGTGAATCCTAATTAAACATGTCCATAGAAAGCATAATATTCATTCATGATTGAATATTTAAAGTAATTTGCTATGATTAATTCTTTTTACAATAAAGTATGTTTGTATGTCCACAATTGGTAAACACATTTGAATATATTAACTATTAAGACTGCAAAAAAAGATGCAAACAAAATATCATATGTAATATTCATAACTATAAATCTATCAAACTACTTAATATAATGATAAGTGTACATGTTCATCTATTCTATTCTAGGCCATGGAGTTGGAGATCCAGACACACTGTTCGGTCAGTTTGGAAATAGCACCAACATGGAGGAATGGCCGTATCCATTCCTACAAGTCAAAAAATGAAGAGGAAGAAGAGCCAATGGCAGAACTGGGACCAGCAGGGGATGCTCCAGCAGGGGAGGCACCAGCACCAGTACAAACCGGTGTACTTCTGGTGAACCCAGTAGCAGCAAGTCCTGCAAAGAGGAAAGTGGGTCCATCATTGAAAGCAGTAGTTCCCACAACCAAGCCAAAAACCAATAAGAAAGCATGTAGGGTATGCTCCATATCAAAAGAGACATCTTTTTGGCTTTGTTGTGGGTATACAAACCCACGTTCCAAAAGGCAAGACTGTTGCTATTGGGTCCATCAGAAGTGCATTGGTTTGTACCATAGGAAGAAAGAGGAGTTATCAAAGACACCATTCTTCTGTCCAAAACATGGACTGTCTAAATAAATTATTAATATATGTGCATTGAGCTTTCAAAATTCTATTTCTACTTCTGTTATTAATAAATATTAAATTATTTTTACACTTTAAATATTTTTTTATCTTTCTTGCAATTAAATGATAGTTTTAGCAAATATGTGCATATTACATCTATTATTGAGAACAGAGGTGAACAACAAAGAGAAGCTTCAACAACTGAAGCAATATAAAAAAGGGCAAAAGACTAAAGCCAAGATCTAAGACCCTCAATGACAAAAAACAACATTTTGTGTTTTGGGGAAATCCAAAGCTAGCTGCCTGATAGTGGGTAACTCCTAGTCTATTGAAGTTCATGTGGTTAACACTCAATTTCATTTATTTGTGTAATACATTTAGTGAGTTGGTGATGTTGTCGTGCCATTGACCCATATCAGTTCCTTTTCATATTGAAAATTGAAAACTGAAAACTAAAAACTAAATGAAAAACACAGGCCCTAAAAAAATAGGAAGACCTCAGGTGCTCAGGAAGGGTGAACATTTCTATTTGTTATACATTGAGGAAGTGATGTCTTTGTGCCATTAACGCATATCTGTTCTTTGTAATTTTTCCTTTTTGAATGTGGTGAACATGGTCATTGTAGATTCAAATACATACAAAAATAACTTATGGTTTTCCTGTTTGAATTGTGTTACACTTGTTATTTTGGGGTCCTTTATAGCTTATAGCTAATGCTCCGTGTTGAAGGCCGTACTTTGACCTATACTTGTTACCTTTTTATACATTGTGACTTGGATAGAGAGTTGTCTCATTGGCACTCATACCACATCTTCTTATTTATATTTAACAACAAATTCAAATTAAATTTCAATTGTCACAAAAAGATAAAAGCAGCAACACAAAGTTCATATACATAGTACAACTGGGGACATTTTTGAAAATTTAATTAAGCTCATTTGTGTCTATCTCTGCGTCTACCTCCTGTACCCCATTCTTGACAATCTCGGCAAGTTCTTCGTAAAGGTTAACATGACTGGTCTTGTTTGCATTAGTAAAGTTTTTCTTAAAATGGTTTGAATAGAATAGTGTTAAGTCTTCATCAACTATATTGTTGATTAGAGACAATATTTCTAATTTAAGTTTGCTAATGGTCCAGTTATTTGCGTCATTGAAATTGATTTCATCTTGATATGTGATAAAAATTGGAACCTGATCCTTAATATTTCCTCGTAAGAAGGATACATAGTTACTCTTACTATTATGAGTGACATTTACAAGTTCCGGATGCAGTTCCTCGTTTGTTACGGACACCAAAGGCACATCTGCCTCTGGGTTAGCAAACCAACCCGACTTACGTATTTCTCCTCTGAACATCTGAACTTCGTTTGACACATTTATCATGCCTCGATCTGAAGAAGATTCATATACACCAGTATTCTCAAATACCTTTTGTCTGATTTTGTCAAGACGACCGTTACACCGACTGGCAGTTACCCATGACTGTAGTGTGTGTACACCTGGTGGCAGTTGATTTTTTATGGACCGATTCACATTTTCGGTTATGTAATCTCCACCTTCAGCGCGCAAGAAATGTCCAGACGAAGAGAAAGATTCATGTTTTTCAATGTATTCTTTCACTTCATCTGGAGCACTGACCCTATCAGACATATCACTACATATCAATTTTGGGTAAATTGTATGCCTTTTAACAAACATGACGGGCACAGCAGCTTGCCTACCAGCAAGCATGTAATCAGAATTGTTATTTCTGACCCCACTCCGGAAACATTTCATCGACAAGAAAAATGTAAATGCCATATGGTACATTAACACTATGTTTGGATTCTTTGTATTGTTAACCCAGAGCAAAAAACCACCTGCAGATGGATCACTGTTTTGTCTTAAACAAGTGACGACATAAATTCGACATAGTTCTCTCGAAATCGCATATAATGAGACTTGAAATATTTGCCATGTGAGGTGGTGGTCACCACAGCCAATAATGAATTCCCTGGCCTTTTTAGAGGAAAAACCTAGTTTTTCTGCTAAAAATTCCATGAACATGGATCTTGTAAGAGAAAATAAAGCTCGAAATAAGTTAATTTCCATATGACCAGCCCCAGGAATAGGGAGAACGAAATCATATAACAGTTTAAATGTTATGCCATCATGATTCAATCTATGTTTTTCTGATAAATGTTTTTCAAATGTAGTATGTGCTTTGTCCACTCTATCGCCACAAGAACTACAAGTGAAAACATTGCTGATGATATTTAAGATTAGATTGTAAGGAACACCGTCGCTACCGACTCTCATCCATTTTCTTTGTTTATCAATACCACACTCAATTGCCAAGGCATCAAGGACTGTTTGTACGTTTTCTTTGCTATTGGGATTGACTCCTATAATTTCCCCCACATTAATAATTGACTTTGATTCTACACCTTTGGGGATGTCGGAGTACAACGCTTTCCGTTCTATTGTGCTGCAATCGTAATTGCAATTTTGACAAACGGACTGCGTTTTTAAACACTCACGCTGACAGTTGCTACATATCCTAAAGAGCGGTTGTCTTTCTGCTATAACCCGACTGAAAGTGACATGATCCTTGTACTCATCACTGAGCTCGTCATACGATAGCTCGTTTACAACATCGTTTATTGTTTTTTCAATAAAGGCAAATCGATAAGGCCGAAAAATATTGTTATACAATTGTTCATCTTTTGCGATTATTTGGTCCGAGCTTTCGGAGAAAGGTACTCGCCATAAGCCTGGCTTCAATTCTAGTTTTGACTGTATATCTGACTGTGTTTCATTTTGACAATACACAACATTTGTAGCTACGTTAACGGGTGTAACCCCTCCTTCACGAACACGTCGCGTCTTCCCGACCCGTTGGGTATTATCAAAGAAACAGTCAACATCATTTGGGGGGCATTTGTTACAGTCATTACTAGCAGATTTAAGTACGTTCTTTAAAGTGGTTACGCTTCCCGACGGAGAAGAGCTTCCCGATATAGCAATAGACGTTTTACTTCCATGTAGACATCACTGTATCAGAGATTGTGAGAACGAAAATGAGCCAATATAATTATTATTTCTAACAAAGTATAGTTGCTCAATGAGCAAACACAAGGAGTATTGCTTCTTGCTGCTGGCATTGTCTAGTGTATGCGGTATGTTAGTGCAACAACGGAGAAATGTAACCAAAGAGTTAGGCCGAGAAGTTAAGAAGTCTTTCACATTTAGTTCGCTTAACTGGTCTAAGTTTTTATATGAAGAGAACTCTTTAGTGTCATTAGTAATGTCATCACAGATAAATTTCCCTACTTCCGATAAAATAAGATCTTTTTCTGACTCATTTAAAGTTTTATTTCTCAGAAGTTTGATGACGTCTGAGACACAAGGTCGAAGCTCGACTTGGTCTTCATTCAACTCAATAGTGTCCGGGTCATTTTCGTGCAAATCTTTTTCATCTTCGACATCGTTGTCAGTATTAGAAACTAGCTTATTTTGACTGTAAGCCAAGCAGTTTTTACACACCCAAGTGGCTCTTTTAGGTAAAAGGTTGTTGTCTATCAAATAGTTTAAATCGGACTTGCGTAAGTCTTTTCCGCTAGTTTTAGCTAGTGGTGAATTGAGCGTGGGATCGTGCACTAAACATTTGCACGTTCTTGTGTATGGTGCTTTACTACTACTCTGCCTGGTTCGCCTTCCTTTCTCTTCATTCACCTTCCCCATCTTTTACGTTTCATCTACAAAAAAACCCAGACATACACAATTAAAGATGTTTAAAAGTAGTCAATAAGTGCTATGAAGGGGTGGAGGGGGTACCCTTCTCCCACCTCCCACTTTTTTAAAGTAATTTCTTTCCCACCCCCACCCCCTTTTTCCAGCTCCTACCCCTTCACCCACCTCCAGCTCCTCCGCCAACCTCCCGTCCCCGTTTCTCCCACCTCACTCAATAGATATCAAACCCCTCTACTATGAAATCCCTAATAGGCCATTCCCGGGGACCCAGACCCAACCTTACGTGGGACGTATTTGATTGATATATCTTGTGTATTCTGAGTTATTTTTTGCGTGCAAACCATCCAAATAATTGTGAATTTATTATTCGTGCCACTTTTTTTTTCGATTTTTTTTTTCACGTGTTCAGATCCCCCTTTATCGCCCCCTACAACGCTAGAGACGAAAAGTTGACAACATGAATTTCATAAGAGAGCTGCATGCATACAGATCACAGAAGGGACTAGATGTTGGAGGAACTGTGCCTTTGGCATTTATATCGACAGTAAATGGGTAATTATGAATTTCAAGCCGTTAGTCTAAATATCATTTTTATTTTTCCAAATATTTCATTAAAAATAGAGGAACAAAAAAAAAATACGATTTGTATTTCTACTTTCAGCTATCACAGTTATCACAGGAAGCCGTTGGACGGAATCAGATTTATGATGAACTGTCAACCAGAGCCTACAAATAGGCACGACATAAACGCTGTGCTCGTTAAAGCCCCTACAGATGTTGACCCAAACATTTTGGATATTGAAACACACACCCCTCCAAGGAGGCAGACGGTTAGGGATCTTCTAGGACACACAATCGGTCATGTCCCCAGGAACATTTGTGGTATACTAAGTATTTGTATGCTGCATAGGAGAACGCTACAGTCTGCAGTATGCTTTTTTACAGGAGAGATGATCCATGATCATCAAGGACCAAAACTGAAGTCTGTGTATTGCTTAGAATTTGACAGTTTTGAATCTGCCAGATCAGCAGCTGATATCTTGAAATTATATGTTGATGAACAGTTTATTTATATATAATGCAATAATACAATATACGTACCTTCAAATGTGTTTTAAATATGTTCTTTTATTTGAAAGTCAAAAGGAATAAGATTGAAGGACAAATTCAGAATTCCAGGAAGTTGCCGTATTCCGCAACTTCCGCGATGTCGAATTCGACAACCCGTAAAAAACGCCGATTTCTCTACAAAATGCGCGAAAAATCGTCCGGCGGACCTTGCAGCGAGATAAAAAATACCGTCATCGCAAACTTATGATAACAAAACATAACCTTGTTTGGTTATTACGTAGAAACTTACAAAAACACATTTGTCCTATACTATCTTAACAAATAATGCGCAGGAAGTTGTCGAATTCGACAACCGGAAGTTTCCGAATTCGACAACTTCAATTCATTGCGTCGATAAACAAAGATAACCAATAGAAATATAAAAAGAACACACATTTAATGATAAACATAAATATATATATGTTGAAATATAGTTTTAACATGTTTTCAACATGTTTTAAGACATTTACATCAAACGTTGTCGAATATGACAACGTTTACGATTTCAACAACGTTGTCGAATTAGTGGATTTCCCGGACTGGTTCCGTGAGAAGCAGAATTATCAGTGCGGATTTATATTCATTGTCATCTACGAATATTTATTTTTCTTTCGTCTTTGTTGCGCGTAATCTTTTAAAACGTTTTTTCTAGGATTGTTTCATAATATTAAGGTACGCACATTATTGTCGCATTGATGTGTCGAAATAATGCACACAGCAATGTTAAGCAACTCTGCTAAAAATCTTAACAGATTACCTATATTATCTTTGTATCCATTTACTATAACTCTATAATACTAGATATAATATCGTATTAATAATTATGAATACAGACCAAACTAGCATCTGAATGTGGCACGCGTGCGCCAGATAGAGAGAGAGTGAGTGTGTGTCTGTGTCTGAAATACATCTTTCGAAATGAAATGAGCTTGCATATCAAGTCGTAATAAAGGTCGTCAGCACGTCAGAGCAATCTCATGCTTTACCTTTAGCATTCGTGATTGTAATTACGTAAAGAAACATGTTACATATTTTAGTCTTTTTCTATCACACTTGTCTGAAGTATACTCCATCATCTTCATATAGTATGTAAATGAACTTATTAGTGATTATTTCCCGTGTTTATTATTGTAGCTTAAAGTAACAATGAATATAAGCAAAGAAAAGCAACTTAGACGGCTTTTCAGAAACTTTGCCGACCACTCAATGTTCAACAACGCAGTGGTCGAGAAAAGGAAGAAGTTGATTCTTGTGATCGTAAATACGAATATATTTTAAATAAACAACCCAATTATATAAGTAACATATAAATATAGATTCTTACACTGCAACAAGTGTATTACGATATTTCTCCACTCGAGACAGTTAAATAATAAAATTTAACTGTCGAGAGTGGAGAAATATCGTAATACACGAGTTATAGTGTCGGAATCTGTTTCTCTAATGCTTTTTATCGTTCTTTTTCAAAGATTTTCAGAAAATTGTGCTCTTTATATGCGACGTCATCAGGCAAGGTCGCCTTTTTTCATGACGTCACAATAGGAAAATTGAGAAGAAAACAAAACATTTTGACGTCATAATCAAATTTCGACTAATCATTTGCCGAGAACAGATTTTTCACTAGTGAGGAGAAATATTTTTCTCACACCGGTCAGGAAATGTGAAAATAGCACAAAAATTAGAGAAACGTCTTTCCATGTTTTCGATAGTTCGGTACCACACGATAAACTCCATAGTGTACTTATAAATACTGATATTATAAAGTGATAATCACCCAATAGACACAAACTCTAATGGCATAAAAATATATCCCTTTATCTACTCCTCTTTTAATATAAAAATATAAGAACTATATTTTACTACCGTGTGACACGGGTGATCCGTTGCGGTGGAATTAACGAAGAAAAGAATAGAAGTTAAATAGAATATCGTTAAAATGTATTTTTTTTCTTCAAACAAGAAAAGGTCATAAGTACATGGATTTCCCATCCGTACAATCATTTTCTATGTTCAGTTGACTATGAAAATTAGGTAAAATCTTTAATTTGGCAGTAATTAAGAAGATCATATCAAGAGGAACACATGTGTACTAAGTTTCAAGTTGATTGGATTTCAACTTCATCAAAAACTACCTCGACCATAAACTTTATAACCAGAAGCAGGACGGACGGACAGACTAGAAAACATTGCCCATAAATGGAGCATAAAAATAGTAAGACTTGTTACATACCTGCCAACTTTTGAAAGTTCCCATATGGGTTTTTACTGCACAACAATTTTAAAGGTTACAATTTTTAGCGACGTATTTTGCAAGATCTGGATTGTCTAGAAAAAGTGTGTCGTAATTTCTGCTTCTTGCTATGTTTTGATATAGTTATAAAGCCAGCAAATACGAATATCTCATAAAACTAGTAAATACACGGGGTATAAATAAATACGGCCGTCAAATCTGTTGTCTGTTCTCTCTCATCATTGGTAGCGTGAATAAATAATCAATAGTAAAAATGATACGTTTATTAAACATCTGATATATTTCCATACAAGTACAATATTCCAACAATAGTATATATAATTTAGATACGGGCGGAGCTACTAAAATAATAGTCTTTTACTTGTATTTTCGTACGGACCAAACCGGGATAAACTTGACAATATAAAAAAATATGCAAGGCATACAGCTATCTGCGCTGCTTCTTACCTCTAAATTATAACCCTTACTTGTAATATAAAATGCGAGGCATACAGCTAATGCGCTGCTTCTTACCTCTAGGAACCCCCGGGATGAGCCTTGCTGCAAGCCAAATATAAACACAGCAAAGACTGACGAACGTGACGTTGCACTGGTATTTATTTCAAATTACCGGAAGTAAATATTCTAAGCAGGAAGAAAAACATAGCGTAACATAACGTAAAACGCTTACATAAAATATAGGAGTCCTCGACTCAAAATGCTTGTAATAATACAATCTTATGAATAAACAAATCTAGTCATATTAATTCTTCCAGTTAAGAACTCATAAATGTACACTTTTGGGTTCACGCTTAAAATATTGACCCAACGGTAACGTTCTGAACAATACATGACAAAGTTGCGCCATATACGACGTAATCGATACAACTAATAACATAAAGTAAAACGTACGTTAATTACTCATTCGTTATACTAAACACTAGAAATAACTTCTGTAAACTTATATAAACTCTCTTATTACAATAAATAACAATATTCCTTTACTTGGAAATAACCAATATACACATTTACAACACTGCCCCTCCCCCAGAATACATTTCGTCCTCGAAATATGGGCTTGGCAATTCTGACAATACATCTAGCTTCTTGCACAATATTCCTATGTACGTAATCCCCTATCATACAAAATAAACAAATCTCTTATTTGCCAGAAAACAAGCAAGTATTTAAGCTAACTTAAAACTTAAACATACATTAACAAACTACTGCGCCTGTTAATGTCATAGAAACTAATGTCTGTGTTAACAAACTAATGCGCCTGTTTATACTTTAAAAGGCAAAATACATTTTTCTAAAATTTTCTTCCAAGTATGAATATCTTCTCTTATACTTGAATAACAATAAAGTATCTCACGAAAAAATGAAAGTTCTATTTTTTCATCCAATTACAGCACTAATATACTCCATTAAAAGTTCAATCCAAGATTCTCCATTCTATCAGACACTGGAATTATAAAAATCATGAAGGTCAACTTCTTTTAAACACCCGGCTTACCATAAGCCGACAGATGTCCTATTAAGTTCTATACCACAAGGGTACCCCGCGTATAAATATATACACCATCTTCGATACTGATGCACCATACAAACATAAGTATACACATTAGTACAAGGTACAACAAATAAAAAAAAATGGTCATCAGTATTCCCCGAGAAATATCTAAAATGGTGTAGACTATAGCTCAGCATACCCATGGTGTAACCTAAATGCATATTACAATCTAGACTAATCATTAGCCTTAACTTATTCTCGCACCAAAACAAAAATGGCACCTAAAGTATCCCAACTGTCAATATACACCCACCGAAAGCAGCTTCCCACCAAAATAGTATTAAACAATCTTTTCTGCATAAAAACAACAACAATTCAATAGGACCATCAAATTCCAGATTCTGATAAAAAAAATCTCCTGTTTTCTAAAAATCTCAAAACAATTTCAATATCACAATATTTTCCTTAAAGTGCAAAATCTATACATATTGGTGCTACGTATACTGTATTCTCAGTGGATAAACTAATATTACAATTCTTTCTCAATAAACAAATTAATCAATTTTTACATTTTATCAATCACAAAAAAATCACACAAGTTTCATATCTACATTATAAAAAGTCCTAAATCTACTCAAAAAATATTCTGATATTTGGCCAGTAGGCTTATCTGCTATATAGGCCTAACTATTTCTGATAATTCTGACTTGTAAATCCAAAGTGTGGGTTCCCTCCAAAAGTATTCATATTTTCTGGTTTCCCTCTCTTTCCTCTTGAGAAAGGACAATCTCTGCTGTAATGTCCCTCTTGGTGGCATGAGTAACATGTATTTACTCTGTTATTGTTGTTGGCATTAAATTGGTCTTTCTTCCTAACATTATGTCTATTCAACGGACCAAAATTTTCTCTTTCTTGCTTCTCAGTTTTAAACAGATCTTTTATCTCATTTAAATCCTGCTTTATGCCTTCAACATCCATTTTGAACTCCTTTTTCAAATTGTCTATGCCCATTTTAAATTCTGCATGAGTGACATATTGGTTTGGATTCTCCGTCCTATATACCTCGAAGTCTTCTGTTTTCTCTTGTTCTATACAGTTTGCATCGGTATTTACTTGTCTGACATTAACGTTTTTATTTACATTTTTTCGACAACACTCGTGCCATGTGACTATATTTATTGCATCCTGCAATGTTGCTGGCTTCTGTATGAGGACCTCATAAGCTAGTGACTGGTCTGGCAGACCCTTAATAAAGTGTTCTGTTTTAAAACGGTCCAGTAAACTCAAGTCATTTACATCAGGGTATGCCTTACCTACTAGTCTCTCAACACGAAATGCATATTCTTGTATGCTTTCTTTGTGGTCCTGTTTTATAAACTGCAAATTGGTCCTATAAGTCTCTGGTAATATATGGTCCCCAAATCTCTGTGACATAGCCTTATGAATACATTTGATATCTTTATGGAATGGCATAGGAAGCTCATTTACATATACTAGGGCTTCATCTCTCAGACAATTTAGAATAAGTTCCTCTATTTGTCTGTCATTGGACCATCTAAACCTATTACTCAGTAAACTAAACTGTGTCCAGAAGGCCTTGAAATCCCCTTTACCATCAAAGAATGGACTTCTAGGTTTTGGTTCTTCCCTTTGTAGTTGCTGAATACGACTACTTTCTCTTACATAATTTGTATTAACTGGACGTGGTGTATACATGTTATCAGTACTTGGACCAGCTACTAACTGTTGGGTCACTGATACCTGGTTATTATGTTCAGTTGTGGTCACGCTACTTTGACTGAAATTCTGCATATTGGTGTTATTTTCAGCCACATGGTTACCCCTTGCTAATTGAGCTATATTTTCCTGATTTAGCTTAACTTGCGTGTTCATCTCTGATACTTGCGTGCTCATCTCAGAAACTTTCGTCTTGAGCTCAGAAAATCTATCATTTTGATTTTTTAATTGCCTCTGAATGTCCGTTAGAATAGCAATAATATTGTTATCATTCAAATTCGTCTTACTTTCCTCAATCGTCCTAGTATTCTGCACAGACGAGTTAATCGGGCTTACTATGGGGCTGTAGGTAGATAAATTAACATCATCTTCTATACCCAAATCTATCAAATTACAGGGCTGAACAGTTCCGCTCTGTGAAATAATCATATTCTCCATACTTTCCTCCCTTCCAAAATTTGGAGCTGGGATTTTTCTATTCCTAAGATCCATGTTTAAAACAAACAGTAATATGCCAATAGAAGCTAACTGCACCTCTATTCCCCTAATAAATAATTATTTGGAAGCTAAATGTACCTCCTTCCTATATTTTTTCTCTAGGAAGCTAAATGCACTTCCTTAATATCATATTTTTTTTCTCTCTAGGAAGCTAATTGCACCTCCTTAATAAAATATTTAAAATATTTAGGAGCTAAATGCACTCCTGTATTTTCCAAAATAATCCATTTAACACAGAATAATGTATAGAGCTAAATGCACTCCATACACAATATATGTCACTTAGTGTGTTCCATACAAATTTATATTTGCTAAAAATAGACGTGCCAAATTCCTTGAAACGTGAGAACTAAACCGCTGCCACCATTGTCGTAATTTCTGCTTCTTGCTATGTTTTGATATAGTTATAAAGCCAGCAAATACGAATATCTCATAAAACTAGTAAATACACGGGGTATAAATAAATACGGCCGTCAAATCTGTTGTCTGTTCTCTCTCATCATTGGTAGCGTGAATAAATAATCAATAGTAAAAATGATACGTTTATTAAACATCTGATATATTTCCATACAAGTACAATATTCCAACAATAGTATATATAATTTAGATACGGGCGGAGCTACTAAAATAATAGTCTTTTACTTGTATTTTCGTACGGACCAAACCGGGATAAACTTGACAATATAAAAAAATATGCAAGGCATACAGCTATCTGCGCTGCTTCTTACCTCTAAATTATAACCCTTACTTGTAATATAAAATGCGAGGCATACAGCTAATGCGCTGCTTCTTACCTCTAGGAACCCCCGGGATGAGCCTTGCTGCAAGCCAAATATAAACACAGCAAAGACTGACGAACGTGACGTTGCACTGGTATTTATTTCAAATTACCGGAAGTAAATATTCTAAGCAGGAAGAAAAACATAGCGTAACATAACGTAAAACGCTTACATAAAATATAGGAGTCCTCGACTCAAAATGCTTGTAATAATACAATCTTATGAATAAACAAATCTAGTCATATTAATTCTTCCAGTTAAGAACTCATAAATGTACACTTTTGGGTTCACGCTTAAAATATTGACCCAACGGTAACGTTCTGAACAATACATGACAAAGTTGCGCCATATACGACGTAATCGATACAACTAATAACATAAAGTAAAACGTACGTTAATTACTCATTCGTTATACTAAACACTAGAAATAACTTCTGTAAACTTATATAAACTCTCTTATTACAATAAATAACAATATTCCTTTACTTGGAAATAACCAATATACACATTTACAACAAAGTGTCATATTTGTATGATGAACTTACATGCCTTTTCCTTAAGTCTGTTTGCAGTTATATATTAAATCGGTAGAAAAAATATACATGAAGCTAGCAGACCAGGGTTTATTTTCCAGATTAAGAATATTAGATGCTTGTTGAAATTTCCAATTTTGAATTATGCACAAAGATGGACCTTTAACAGGTTGGGAACAACACTCCAAATGAAGGTAACCTAACTGGAAGATCATCACAACCCACTGTAAAAAATGAACACAAAATAGAATTTTTCAATAAAATGCTGAAAAAAGGCTTTAAAGTATTAAAATGCATTGCAAAAAACAAATATTTCATTAAATAAATTTAAGTAGAATATTCCTATGATATTCCTTTTCATATTGGATACAAATTTTATTGAGTCTACTGCAGACACTTTGTAGTCAAAGTGTTTCAACTGAGGTACTACACAGGCGTCATTATGGAGTAAAGGGGGTGGCGTCAAAAAGCATCATTATGGAGGAAAGGGTTAAGTACTGAATGGTCAAAACATCATATTTTTTTATCGACATAAATTTTGTCATAAATGTAACCAAATGATGTAGAAATTGTGTTTTTTCTTCAAATTTCCATCAAATTGTAATGTTTATAGTTCCATTATTGCCTCTCTATTTGAATAAAATAAAATAATAAGAAGAATCTGTTTCTTGTTTTGTTTTGTTTTGTTTTTGACAAATGATTGTTCACTGCTAGCAAATGAATCATTATATTTATATATCTTATCTGTATATATTTTTGTTCATGTCTTCATCTCCTTATCATTTGTAAATGTATAGACAAATAAGAAAGAAATAAGCTCCACATGTATATTTGCAACATCGTAAATTAATTAAAAAACATTCTGTTGTAAACAAAATTATGATATAAACTTCAATTTAATCCTTGAAAGGAGGTCTAGATTGCTAAAATAATTTATAAATTTTAATTTTTTTATTTGTCCAAAATCATTTAAATTCATTTAATCATCATCCTTTTATGATTATTTGATTAAAATATTAATCATTTATAGTTTTTTTACAATTTACATTTTTAAAAGCAAAATAACTGAAAACAGGATAAAACAAAGGGAAGTAACAAAAAAGTATTTCAATATTCCCAATACACATCGTTTTGATAACACAACGGCAGTTAGCCGGAGGTAAACATCGTTGATTACCAGTATGTTTGACACCCAAGCTGTCAAGTGAAGCCATATAATTATACATCTTCTTTGATGTTCAGGTAAAATTTAACAGAGGTGTCAATTACACCCGTACAGTAGTAAGAAATGATCAAATATGGCGTCTGAAAAATTTCATACACGGGAGTTTTTTTCTCCTAAACGGGAGGTTCACATGTATGTTACGAAGGGCATCTAATTCACATGACAAAGGAAAACCATGAATAAAGACAACACTTTATATATCCTTTTTATTTATATAAAAACAAAATCTTCTTGTCTGCAGGATTGCAAATTCGTAACTTCAAGGGCGAACTTGTAAACAGGGCGAGTTGTCCCGATACCAAATTCACGCATGCGTAATACAAATATCTACAGTTAAAACATCCTGTTACAAGTATCAAATAACGTTCATGTGGATGAGATGAAATCTAATAATTTACATAAATAAAAGGGTCATATTTACGATAGTGATTGTTTTACAATCATAATTTACAAATTAAATGATTCAGATGCCTAATCATGTGTAAAAATCTGTGTCAGGAATCTAAGTTGTTTTGAAATTGTAATACACGAAATGAATGCGGCATACGGAGACTCAATGCCAATGGTCAGCCCCTTAAGTCTTCAGAAGACTTGACGTCTTCTTCCACTAAAAAAGCAATAGTTCCTTTAAGACACGATGCAAGAAAACCCTAGATAACAGATTCAACATCAAAAGACTTAAAATGTACACTGCCGTGACATATTGTATACCGCTGTTCAAAACTCATAAATCCATGGACCAAAAACAAAGTCGGGGTAACAAACTAAAACCGAGGGAAACATCTGACGAATTCTTATAGGACAGCAAGTAAGAAGACATGGAGTGACAATTTTTTTTTTTCCGCACACAGGTAATGGAAAATAAATTTGTCGTTAACAGTTTTATTGTTCTATATAATAAGGATGTTCTTATCCAAAGCATAAAACATAGCCGTATTTGACACAACCTTTTTTAACTTTTGATCTTCTGTGCTGTACAACTTTGTACATTTTTTTCACTTTCGATCTTTTATATCTGGGCGTCATTAGTGAGTTTTGTGTGGATGAGGCGCGTTTTTTGCCGTATTGAATTTTAAACCTGATGCCTTTTGTTATCTATTAATCATGTGTTTCTAATACGTTCTCTCATATTTATTTGTATTGTAGTCCTGCAATATTATGTTGTCATGTCAATGTTACATTTAACATAGCCATTAAAGTGCGAGGAAGGGCATGTCACTAAACCAGGTTCAACCCACCATTTTTATCTTTTAAAATGTCACGGTACTTTTCTATCCCAAATTCATGTATTTGGTTTTGATGTTATATTTGTTATTCTCATCTTAGTCCGTTTCTGTGTGTGTTACATTTTAATGTTGTGTTGTTGTTCTATTATATTCAATGCGTTTCCCTCATATTTAGTTTGATACCCCAATTTTGTTTTTTGTCCTTCGATTTAGGAGTTTTTAACAGCGGTATACTACTGTTGCCTTTATTTATTTGATTGTGTTATGTTTGGGGAAGGTTAACTTTCTGGTAATAAGACCCGTCACGACCTGGCTGGGGAATTGGGTAGCAAATGCTCACATTAATCTGTACTGATACAGGCTCCAAATGTCCTCCTTAATACGTCATAACTCATCGTGGTGCTCCTATTTAAAGGAGGTTCATACGGAGACATGAAGTATAAAAAAAACTTTATAAAAGTAGTGTCGGAGTGTTAATAACATTAACGGTACCAATTTTTCTGCACCAGATGCGCATTTCGACAATTTGTTAAGTCACAGTTGGAGAAAACAGTGACCTATTGTGAAGGACCCTACCTTGATCAAAAGGATACCTGTTTCGTTTGTTGACTTAAATGAAAATACATGTACATTAAAAATATTTTAAGGTCTTACAATCTACGAAATAAGATGTATATTTTTGCTTTTTTGTTATGTTTCGTTAACAATGTAGTGATACATGTATGTGCATTCATATATTAAAAAAGAGATATCTGTGGTTTCCCATTAAACATAGTAATCGGCATATTTGTTTCTTTCTTTCTAACGCAATATCCTTTTGAAGATAAAATTGAGAATGGAAATGTGTCAAAGAGACAACAACCCGACCATAGAAAAAACAACAGCAGAAGGTCACCAACAGGTCTTCAATGTAGCGAGAAATTCCCGCACCCGGAGGCGTCCTTTAACACATTTCTAAGTAGAAACATTCCAGCAGCACCTGCATACGGGGTATATATCTCACAATTGGTACGATATTCCAGTGATTCCATTTCCTATCATGATTTTCCAATCAACCAGTGACATTGCATCCAATAGTAACATAGTACAGGGGAGAAAATAACTCTTTAGTAAAATAGTTTAACATTGTTATATCCTACATTCAGAAAGTCGAGAAAGCTCAAACACAGAAATACAACAACGAGCATAGCAAATGTCCAAATAAGGCGATTCGATAGCAAACGAATGCTTTTACTTAAAAATCTTTTACAAAGCCTGCAGTTAAATTTGATCGCGTTCGTGTTATTTTCAATAAATTACTCATTCAATTCTGCTGACCGCTTTGTTGCTTTCTAACAAAGAGCTCATGATCATACAATGATCATTGGTGGTATTTTTCAGTAGCAATTCCACTAGTATCTAATAATTTTGTTATTTTAGGTATATCACAATTCCTTTCATCGTATAAAAACACGTGGTTTCATTAAAATATAACTTGCAAATACACTTGAGAAGCGCCTATCTCAACAAGACCACTACCCGATCAGAAATTCAGACACAGAAGAGGCAATGAGAGGCATGACCAACCAGGAGAAGGAGCAGATCTAAATTGCAACTATGATGTATAAATCAAGAAAGAATATTTTTTAAAAGTCTACCAGAAAGTCACTATTGATGGACAGGGTGTTACATAGACTTAAATTCAAATCTTGTATTTGTTATTTAGATGATGTTTTGATATGTTCTGAAACTTTTGATTAGCATATTTCTGATTTAAGTTAAGTAATTGACCGTTTTAGGGATCCAGAATTAAAACTTGGACAGAAAAAAAAACAGTTCTTTTTTCGCGCAATCATGCGTTTTTTGTCGACATATGACAAGCCCGGTACAGATTCTGCAACTCTATAGAGATGTTGTAGAGGAATGTCTGTATGTCAAACAGCAAATTGCCATACTGCAGAGGTAGCTGGTAGTCCGAGATTTAAAGGAAAACTTTCTGAAAGAAACCCTACTAAACCAATCAAGTAGTAAACAGACAATTACCAACACTAAATCGCCAACCCAACTTCTCCCTAATCTTCCTGGTCCGTCCGTCAACTTATGAAGTAATAAACAGACAATGTCTAAAACTAAAGTAACGACAAGTCAACCTCTTCCAAATCTTCCTGGTCCGTCCGTCAACTTATGAAGTAATAAACAGACAGTGTCCACAACTAAAGTAACGACAAGTCAACCTCCCCTAATCTTCCTGGTAAGTCAGGATAACTGTCATGACTGTGTATGTAGATTCTTAACTTTTGGTCCCGTTTTCAAATTGGTCTACATTAAGGTCCAAAGGGTCCAAAATTAAACTTAGTTTGATTTTGACAAAAAATGAATCAGTTAGGTTCTTTGATATGCTGAATCTAAAAATGTACTTAGATTCTTGATTATTGGCCCAGTTTTCAAGTTGGTCCAAATCGGGGTCCAAAATTAAACTTTGTTTGATTTCATCAAAAATTGAATAAATGGGGTTCTTTGATATACCAAATCTAACTGTGTATGTAGATTCTTCATTTTTGGTCCTGTTTTCAAATTGGTCTACACTCAAGTCCAAAGGGTCCAAAATTAAACTTAGTCTGATTTTAACAAAAATTGAAATCTTGGGGTTCTTTGATATGCTGAATCCAAAAATGTACTTAGATTTTTTATTATGGGCCCAGTTTTCAAGTTCGTCCAAATCAGGATCTAAAATTATTATATTAAGTATTGTGCAATAGCAAGTCTTTTCAATTGCACAGTATTGCGCAATGGCAAGAAATATCTAATTGCACAATATTGTGAAATAGCAAATTTTTTTTTAATTAGAGTTACCTTTCTTTGTCCAGAATAGTAAGCAAGAAATATCTAATTGCAAAATATTGTGCAATAGCAAGATTTTTTTTTATGCCCCACCTACGATAGTAGAGGGGCATTATGTTTTCTGGTCTGTGCGTCCGTTCGTCCGTCCGTCCCGCTTCAGGTTAAAGTTTTTGGTCGAGGTAGTTTTTGATGAAGTTGAAGTATCGACTTCAAACTTGGTACACATGTTCCCTATGATATGATCTTTCTAATTTTAATGCCAAATTAGAGATTTTACCCCAATTTCACGGTCCACTGAACAAAGAAAATGATAGTGCGAGTTGGGCATTCGTGTACTGAGGACACATTCTTGTTCATTGGAGTTATCTTTCTTTGTCCAGAATCAACTTAAATCTTTGTTATATACAATATACAATGTATATTCACTTTTTACTACCAACTGATAAATAAAATAATCTTTACCATTCAGTGATAACAAGCAGTTTTTTTACATCTTAATATTTTATGATGTATTTAAATGAGTAGTTATTGTTGCAAACTCCATTAGAAATTTTAATTGAGATTAGTTTTGGAATAAGGGAAAGGGGGATGTGATTAAAAAAATTGGGTTCAATTTTTCTCATTTGAAATTTCATAAATAAAAAAGAAAATTTCTTCAAACATTTTTTTGAGAGGATTAATATTCAACAACATAGTGAATTGCTCTAAGAGAAAACAAAAAATTTAAGTTCATTAGAACACATTCATTCTGTGTCAGAAACCTATGCTGTGTCAACTATTTAATCACAATCCAAATTTAGAGCTGAATCCAGCTTGAATGTTGTGTCCATACTTGCCCCAACCGTTCAGGGTTCAACCTCTGCGGTCGTATAAAGCTACGCCCTGCGGAGCATCTGGTTACGAAAGCAGTGAGATTTCTGTAGGTATTATTCATTTCAATTATGATTTAATGAAATGGTGTTTATTTATCAGCATAATTAACACTAGATGTATTGCATATCCCTATTGACCATTATAGATAAGTTTTAGGTAGAATTCATGATTCTTACAATAAAACCAGATTAGAAAAAATTAAGAAATGCTGTCATTTACTTAAAGTCAGTAGGATAACTATAGAACTCGGCCTATATTTCTTACTATTAATGGTTTTGAAACTACAGAGATGCTCATTTTCAAAATGCAGGTTACCATAGAAAGAGACCATATTTTTCACCGGCATGTCGAAGTTTGGGGAGATATTTTCCCAAACAAATCGACCTTCTGGTGTGAGGAAGAAATGGATACCTGTTTGCAGTTTTTAAAAGCACAAGCGGAGGAATTGGAATCGGGGCCAGGCATGGATGTAGTTTGGACACTACATCATTCCTGGCCAGAATCAGTCTGCAATTACTCTCAAGAAAGGAAACTGGGTTTCTACCAACAAAGTAACCAGTATTGTGGAGGTGGTGTGTCACCAGATTAGACTGGTGACGATGTTAAAAAAAGGCCCTTTTAAGGGCCATCAATTTCTCCCAAAAAGAATCTGAATTATTGTGTAGTGTTATCTGGGGGGGGGGATATTAAATTGAAAAAATAAATAAATAAAAATTGAATAAATTAAAACAAAAAAAAAAACAAAAACAATCTTTAATTTATAGCAGATCTCAAGTCCTCAACCAGATCTAATATCTGGAAGTGTGAGAGAGATTTATCCGAACACCACTTTCTAGGATGTGCCGGTCTTTTAAGTGTTTGACTGTTGGGACTGTGACTGTATTGATTTTTTTGTATTTCATTTATAAATCTCTTTAAACACAACACAATTAAATTGAATACAAATGACAAAAGTACCAAATAAAAGAAACATTCATCATGTGATAGAACAAGATACTAGTAAGAGAAGAGCTTTTGTACAAGCAGTCAATGCGTGTGGGTAAGTTAAACATATTACATAGGCTCAATCAATTGAGGATCCACACAGGAACTTTCTTAGATATAATAACATTTTCAATTTCTATATACAATTTTATGGAATTTAAAGTTATAACTTACATTTGTAATTTATTTTAAAGGTGCAACACCAGACAATACTATTTTAACGGTTTTAAATTCTCGAAATAGGTATGAAGTGAAGAGAAACCTGAAGTAACTACAAATAACACTATACATGTCATAAATTGACCTAACTGTTCAGGTGCTTTTGTGATGTTTTGTTGACTTTAGCCATATGTTATATCAAATGGCGTATATGTGGCTTAGACGTCGCCCCACATCTTAGATTAAGGACATGAAAAATTTAATATGCAAAAGGAGTTCAAGGGAGATTGTAATGGCCATATCCGTATAAGTGTAAGATCTTTATACAGCACTGAACACCTTTATCATCAGCTTCAAAACTTTCGGGTAAAAGAGGAGGTTAAATGTGTCACAATAAATCAATAAAGTGTTGGGAAAGACACGCATTAACCGTTATAACAGTTTTAACTAGTTTTGGCTAATTGCATCTTAAGGTCTTCATTTTGCGTAATGAGTGCAATGTAACTGGGCAAATGAACAATATAATATAAGGACAACCATATTTACGATTGTGGTTTAGTGGTCAATCCTGGATTTAGTTGTCTTGGTGCTACATCTGATGGAAAATTGTGCTCAAATGGTACCACAGAAATTATAGAAGTAAAATGCCCGTATGTTGTTAGAAACCTTTTAATTCAAGAGGCAGTTGTCACAGCTAAATGGAGCCAACGCAGATATTGTGGCACCATCGTTACAGAGAAATATTTTTGAGGGTCAGGATATTAGTTTAGGGGCTCTCTTCATTCCAAATTTTAAAACTCCTCTAACCCATCAATAATAGCCGATCGGTTGCACGTAAACATGGCCAACAAACCCGATCCTAGATTAAAAAGGCACCTTTTCATCCAAGCTTTATGAAATTCAAAAGTATATGTAATGCATATCCAGACCGTAGGGAGGAACTAGATGCTTACAAAGATAACATAATCAACATCCATAATTTCTATAGCCTTACATTTTATGATTACCATAAAATATTTTTCGCTAAAGCAGCAGCTCTCTTGAGAGAGAAACAGGTTAAAGTTGATTGGAGTCTCCGCGACCGGGATATCCTTTCATTGATTACAGCAGGGTCCCCAGTAAATGTGTGCCTTGCCAATATAACATGGTGGCAACGGTTTAAAAAAATTCAGTTGCTAGTTTACCGGACAATTCTTTATTAGAAACGTGGACCAAATGGACCCAACGATTTGATAGCTTCAGATCAGTTTCGGGTTTGATGGTAAGAGCAGGACACCGGTTAACTCTTTTAATCTACACGAAGGTCCGGAAGCAGATGATATTTCTGAGAAAAGGGGAATTGAATCCATCAAAAAGTAAAGTCATCAGTCGGTGACAAACGTGTACGGAATCTCTCAGAACAAGAAATCCAACACATGAACAATTTAAAGATCCGTGATGATATTGTCATTAAGCAAGCCGACACAAAAAGTGCAGTTGTTCTGATGATTACAACGGTATCATATTGACGATATATTGGATGATTATGTAATGAATACTTTAGGAGAATTTCGGTATATCATTTGCAGTTCAGCTAAATCAAAACTTTCCAGATACAAGTGAATCGTTTCGTTTTGAATACAATCAAGAGCCGAATACAAATACACCATTAAAACAAAAGCTACCACAAGATGTGTATAGGTTTGACATAGATAAAATTGAACTAAACCAATTTGAACAAGCAACACTTCGTCTCAGGCGATGAATATTCGATATCAGAGATGAATTTTAAACTCGATATTTAAGCTGAGAGAAAATGAAAACCAATGTCACTGGTAAAATTATACTACACAATCAACAAACATTGCTTACAAGTTGTTTTTTTAAGAGAAACTATAAAAAAAAAACTTCAGAGACAAATTACGAAATATTTTTGCGGTCGTATAAAAGGAATATGTAGACACACAGTGCAACTATTGTATGCGCTTCTCTGTTCGTGGAAGTAAACAGTGTTTTTCAAACACTTAATCTTAAATTAAATACATATTCTTATACATACACACTTTTTCATTCCATTCCAATATCTGCTTGGAAATATAAAATGAAGAAAGCACGTTTTATTTTCTATATCCTTAATTTTTCATTTATCTTCAGTGTATAACCTGTATAAAACTGATCCGATCATGACAATAGCTATGACTTATGGGATCGAGCATGTGAATGGTGCCTTAAACGAGTATGCATCAATAAAGCAAAAACAATTATTTGATAAAAGTTGCACAATGTGTTTTATGGGTAAATCAGTTAAACTTAGCTAAGGGCACAATTCAATGTTTTAAACAAGAAAAAACGGGACATTAATTCATTTGTACTTTCAAGTCATTTTGTTTACGCTAGAAGAGAAGTAGAGAAATAACCGATGATGAAACCTTAACTCTATTGGAAGGAGCCTGAAATGATTATTGTGTACAAAGCAAAAGGGAAAAAAAAGAGTTTAAGGTATAGACTAATCTTTCAACAGACAAAATGAGGTAAAATGGTGTCTAGGCCTAGGGATTTTAGATTTCATTACAATAATGTCTTGCCTTAATATTCAACACTTTAGTCGGACGGTAATGCTAAGAAAGGTCAACAAGATGGTGCATACAAAAACCCGCTGTATTTTGGGGTTGGTCTGAAACATGCCTGCCCCTGCATCCCAATTGATATACACTGATGATGAAAATGAGACACAAGAAAGAGCAGATTTACAGTTTTTGTAAAACATACATGTTGCTCTATAAACCCAGTTAATCTACACAAAGGAGGAAGATCTGCATCACACAAACTGAGTTGTAACATTTCCTGTACACCCGACATCTGACAGATAATCAAAGGAAACATATAAAGAAAAATCTCAAAATTCACTATATGATGCTTGGAATAACGATAACAGAAAAAGACAATTCCAAACAATTTTCATTTAGGTTTAACAGCAAGACAGACTTGCCGAAACTTGCATGTGTTAAATATTGAATTCCATTAAACATAACAATGAAATAAGAAAATGTTACCTACCACCAAATGTTCGAAGGTAGAGTCCATGCACAGTCCACAATGTTAATCATGGTCTTTGGGAATCCTTGATATTTATTTGTGATCAGTTAGGTGCACCAGTGACTGCAGGGTCTTCTATTGGACAATCTCTAAAATCAATACGAATAACTGAGCAACTTCAAAAGGAGCTTATAAGTCTCTAAAATAAAACAAATCTTTGTCTGATAATCTGACTACTATCTGGCAGACAAAAATAGCTGAATTAAGAGAACTGATACGTCAACACCTTTTCCCTAAACATAATATTAATGTTTCAGATTATACAGTTATATTGGCATACATGCGGTGCTTTCACTTATTTACATATTATCGGGGTAGAGATACGTAATACCAGCATGCTCAGCTATATTAATTCGGTTGGCAATCCATTCTGAGGACTTTACCGGTTTCAAATATGCCATGCCATCATCTATTAAATCAACATTTACATCAGAAATAAAATTCAACATTACTGAAACAATTTATCTCTACTTTTATCAAATCATTATGGATTTAATCAATGAAATCAACTATGAACTCAGTAAAATGACCAGCATTAAAATGTTTGATCCAAGACAAGTGCCATGTAAATACTGTGTGGAAGATAGGTTTGCGATGCTAGAAATGGCACAAGTTAACAATGTTTTACAGGACAATATCAGTTTTGCGAAAGAATTAGTAGCAACCTATCATACGCTATTACACACAGACATAAGTAGTGGGCTACATTTACTGTATTTTAAAGAAATTTAATACCCAATTGCCGTAAAATTAACTGCCGAAAAAGTGCATGGGAGGGGTGGAGACAATGAGGATAACATTTATATTTATTAAACGGTGACAGATATCATCAACAAGAGGTGTGTAGTTATGTACAGTTTGTTTGACATTTTCCTTTGTCCATACTGATCAGGTGTATTCCTTATCCTTTTAGGTTGTTAAAGAGTAGGGATAGGGAAATTTTGTGGTGCTGGAAAAACTTGGATTTTGTCACAAGATCATATTATTTATTGTAATTGAATAAGCTCCTTAAAGTGAAAATGACGATGAAAGAAATATTTTCTAAGCTAAGAGGGAACAAAGGGGAGATATGATGCATACATTACAGTACGTCTAATTAGTTAAAAAATTCTGTAGTTATAACTGTCGTTTTTTAAGTTTATACAGGATTAGTTTGCGGAGGAAATACGCTGATATTTCGGACGATTATTTAGATGGAAATGTTAGACGAGTTAGCGAATTGTCCGGGGAGTTTTGAAATTAGAGGGAATGTTTGTTCAGAGAGAATGGCTAGCCGAGTCACTAATTCGTGTTGACGAAGTTGGAGTAGCAATTAGGTGGTGCAGAACTATTCAAATGCTATCATATAGGGTGTCGGGACCAAATGCTCTCTGGCACATTGATGAAAACCATAAACTTAAAAGGTAAATAACGGAGAAAAAGCACAGTAACATGGAGGATGAGAACAAGGAGATCGAGGATGAAAAATTGGAGGAAAATCAAAGTGAGTCTGACATGGAGGATGAGAATAGATACTTTTACACAATATTCATTTCATTCTGCTCGGCAATAATAAATGAAGAAACACGTTTCATTTAATATATCCTAAATAGTTCGTTTATCTTTAGTATGTTTACGCTAAAGAAAATTATGCATAAAACTGATCCGATCAACATGAAAAGATTTGACTGGTGGAATCGAGCACGAAAATGATGCTTTAAAAGATTATGTACTAATGAAGCAAAAACAATTTCGAGTGCTAAAAGTTGATCACTGTGGTTCATGGTTTAATTCGAAATACCCAGAGCAACTTACTTGCAGTCCACATGGATGAGTAAGGGCTGTTTCTGATAAAGGAGGAGATTGTGTTTGGTGTAATTTGACCCAGTAGTATCAGAGGAGAAGATTTTTGTAACAGTTAGCGACGACGGACGTCAAGTGATGAGAAAAGCTCACTTGGCCCTTCGGGCAGGTGAGCTAAAAAATGAATTGTGACTCTTTGTTCTGTGACATCTGTCCTTCACCCTCATATTGACGTCGTTTCCAACTTATTCTCTACACACACACAACAATTTTCTACTGAACGCGTTTAAATTATTCTTCGTCTTTTTCAATGCAATCAGGAACACATAGATACACTGTTCCAAGATCCATTGATTAATTATTCTGCTGCTGCAACCAAAGAACTTCAGATTGTAAAATATGTTTGACAGTACAGTAACAATTCCACCATTTTCCAATTTTGAGTCATTTCAAGTATATCTCATACAATCCTCCACAGGATATACCATTACCCAAATACACAAATGCCAGAACACTACGAAATGTTATTACAATGTTAACTTAAGTAAAGTTGCGCTAAAAGTTAACGTAACCCTACATTGAGATTGTCAAGGGAAGCTCAATTTGATACACAGTCATCACCGTCCCTGTAAGGCGATTTGGTGACGAACCAAACTAATTCCCTACAATGATTGCTTTCATATTAACGTCGCTTCCTAGCTATTCTATTGCTTACTAATATTGCATGCAGGATTCGTGGTACTTGCAATCAGGAACACATATGTTGATGGAACCCCTGTTCCGCGATCCATGTGTTTTTCTGCTTCAAACAAACAATTAGAGTTGGTAAAATGTGTTTGGCGTGATCAGTACAGTTACAATTAATTCAGCTTTTAATATTTATGTAATTCAATGTATATTACATTCTTTCCTCTACGGTAACGGCCAAATTCAAGGAAGGCTCAAATTGATACACAACTAGCACAGCATACGTCCATATAAGGCAAACTGATAACGAACATAACTGATTCAATTCATCTTTACGTCGTTTCAAACTTATTCTTCTCTTGATATATAACAATTGACTATTGCATCCAGTTTAAATTGTTCGTGGACTATCAAAAAGATGTCAGGAACACATGTATCGAAAGACAATGTGTTCAGCGATCCGTTTGAACTACTGCTTCAAACAAAGAACTTGTCATGGTTAAATGTATTTGACATTATTGGTACAGTAACAATTCCACCAATATTTTTGTCATTTTATGTATCACACATACATGGTTCTATATACAACTATCTACGATTCGATGACTCATTTCAAATTAATGTCGTTTCCGACTTATTCTTCAATAGATAACTTACAATTAACTATCGCATGACATTTAAATTGTTCTTGTTCTTTTTAAATGCAATAAAGAACACATACATAGAAAGATACACTATTCCGAGATCCATTTATTCTGCTGCTTCAAACAAAGAACTTGTGATCGTAAAAGATTTTTGACGTAATCAGTACAGTAACAATTCCACGAGTTCTTTAATATTTTAGTCATTTAATGTATATTACGAATGTAGGAAAAAAAGTAACAGTAACAAAAGTCACAATATATATTTTGTATGAAATAGTCATATGGTCTGCACATGTATTTATAGGAAATATATTCTCAATATATTTGTTTTTTTCATATTTTTTATGAAAATGAACATATTTCAATTCAGTTTTATACTCTTTAATTTTAGAACTGGAAGATATAAATTGCAAAGCATTTAAATGAAGCGTGTACATGTTGGTGCCCTTCTTATAATACTTTGTTGTAATAATTTTTATATTTCTAATGAAGGAGATGTTAGTTAAACAGCAACAATTCCTTTAATTTGAGTTAAAGATGAAAGAAATTTAGTATATGGCTTGACAATATGTACTATTTAGATTTTTGAAGATAAGAATCATTACATTTAGTGTTAAAGAAAGAACTCATTGTTATTTATAATGATTTAGTATTTAGTAAAAGCCCCAAAATATAAATCTTATTAATGCTTAAATTTAAAAAAAAAAGAATATGTCCAAAGTACACGGTTACCCCACTCACACCATCAGTTTTCATGTTCAATGGATCGTGAAATTGGGTAAAAAATCTACTTTGACTACAGAAAGTCTTAAACAATCTATATTTGACACCTACCACTTGAGGGGTCACCCACTGTATACTGCTCTTTGGTGTATCTTCCTTTTCTGTCTGAGGGGCATTATAAAACATCACCCTCAATCTAATAAAAAAGCAAAAGTTCCTTTAAGACACGATGCAAGAAAACCCTAGATAACAGATTCAACATCAAAAGACTTAAAATGTACACTGCCGTGACAGATTGTATACCGCTGTTCAAAACTCATAAATCCATGGACCAAAAACAAAGTCGGGGTAACAAACTAAAACCGAGGGAAACATCTGACGAATTCTTATAGGACAGCAAGTAAGAAGACATGGAGTGACAATTATTTTGCTACCGCATACAGGTAATGGACAATAAATTTGTCGTTAACAGTTTTATTGTTCTATATAATAAGGATGTTTTTATCCAAAGCATAAAACATAGCCGTATTTGACACAACCTTTTTTAACTTTTGATCTTCTGTGCTGTACAACTTTGAAATTTGTTTTCACTTCGATCTTTTATATATGGGCGTCACTAGTGAATTTTGTGTGGACCAGGTGCGTTTTTTTGGCGTATTGAATTTTAAACCTGATGCCTTTTGTTAGTTTAAACAATATTTATTCATTTTATAAATCAACATTAAACATATTATTTGGCGTATTGAATTTTAAACCTAAAACCAAAAATTTGTAGCTCACAATAATACAAAAATAGGTCAGCAATAAGTGGTGCACAGTTAGTCCCCATTGGAATTCCAATAACTTGACGATAGACGGAATCTCCAGAGCGAACAAAAATGTTATCAAGTAAACATTCAAGCGCATAAATAGTATCAAAGCATGTCCAATTGACATAGTTCTTTTGTTTATTGCTACTAAAAAATGATCTAAAAGAGTTTGAACATATGTACTCGCATTCCGACTTTTTAAATGCCCAGTTAATTAGGGATGTCATTTTTTTTAATAAGAATATGAGGTAAAGTGGTATATAGGGTAGAAAATCAAAACTTTGAACAGATTCAAAATTACCAATATAAGCATGCAATTTATTAAGTACTTCCAACGAGTTTTTGACACTCCCAAAAGTAATTAATTCCACTATTTTCAAAGGCCTTATTATCAACTATCATTTTGCAAATGATGGCCAAGTTGAACATTGTCGTCCCATTTTTCTCCAGGACCACATTACAAGGATTTCTGAGATCTGAGCATTGATTGGCATTAGGTAAAATTCACAACATATAGTTTGAAAGTCATATTATAGTGCAATTATAATTGTTTACTACAAAACATAAATAATTTTTTTTTGGTTTTTATTAAGAAGCATGTGTTTGATAACTGGAAAGATGGTGGAATATCCAATAGATGAATGTAAATTGATAGATATGACAATAATTGATAACATTTCATTCATGAAAATAATTAATGGAGATTACATAAACTGCCCTCAACAGGTGATTAGCAGTCCCTATTTTAATTATTTGATATTATAATAAAAGGCTGTAAGAGAGTTGCTGCCTTATTATTTCTATGTTGGGGCTTGAACATATTATTATAATATGAAAAAAACCATTATGGTCATTTAAAAAAAAAAAATTATTATGATTATAGGAACGAGATTTAATGCTAGAGGTTTCGCCATACAAAATAAATAATCTCCCAGTTGTTACAGTACCAATCAATATATTTATTGATGACACACCTGCCAACAAGTCGAGAAGAGGAGATGCCTTGCATTGCATTCAATCACAATTAACAGGAGTACCACTTAAAGATAAGCAAAGAAATAGGAATGTTATGGTGCTAGGTACCTCTGACAAGGTTGCTATTCTGGATATCGCTTAACCTATTTGTGTCTAAATTGTATAGAATTTCCAACATATGGTTTGTATCTAAATGCTATCTAGGTTACCAGATAAATAAATTATTAAAGTGATCATTTTAAGTAATGAATGTAAATCATGATCTAACTTCAGTTTTATGTAATAAATGTCATTTTTACTGTTCAAATAATATGATATAACTACAACACACTGTATCCACTAGCTTAGATTAATGTCTCTTGAGCAGGATATAATTATTTACACTTTGACTTTAATTAGGGCTAGAACATATAAAAAAAGTAGGTAATGGAAAATAAATATGTCGTTTATAGTATAAAGAATATGCCAAAACTGGCCGACCGAGTAAGGGCTGTATAGGCAGTCATGGTCGTGAGACACCTCCATTTGTTTGTCGGAAGTGTATACTAGAAGTGTAATGTCGCACTGCAACTACTGGAAAATGAACTAGAAAGCCTGTAACAATGAAAAAACAAAAATCTATTTTATTAAAATGTACATTTATGACTGAATATGACGGTTTCTTGTTATAGAAATGCACAAAATTGGGCTAACATTGTTGGATAAAGACGTCGAATTGGCTCTCGTCGCGACATAGCCTTTTTGTGCTATGTGGCGTTAAGGTTAGTTTCCTAAATCAAATAATCCGTTTTATACATGAATGTAAATTTGTAGCAAATGCCTATCTGGGGAAATGCAAGTTTTACTGTGTAAAATTGACCTGGTCACTACATTAAGGCACTGACAGTATTGGAGCAACATATTCAAAATTTTATTTTTTAAGTTAAGGTTAGGACTCTTCAAAATGAAGGTAAATTAAATCTCACGACATATTCTCTTGGTGCCCTTTTCTTAAATATCTTCTTAATCAATGCGAATTTAAAGCCGTACGTGCCATGCAGTTCAATAATGTGTTTTTCAACACATGGCAAATGTTAATTTTGTACTCGATGGTCTGCCAACTGCTGAAATTGTTTTTGTGACAGTGGTTGTTGTTGTAGTTGTTTCAATTACGGATATATTTGTTCTGATTGCTTCACTTGAAATTTCAAACTGTTATTGTCGAGGGATAGGATGGTGGGATTCATTAGTTAATTGGTGTAGTTGAAATGTTTGCTGCTGTTCAGATGACGTCATAGACATACACTTGTTCCCTGTACTCACCCAGAGCAAAGCATGCTCTGTTGGCTAGATTCAGAGCTGTATCCAGTTTGAATGTCGTGTTTATACTTGCCCCGACTGTTCAGGCGTCTATACTTGCGCCGACTGTTCAGGCTTCGAACTCTGTGGTCGTAAATAACTGCGCACGGCAGAACATCAAGTTGTGATTTGTGTTTAATATTGATGGGTCTTCCTTAGAGAAAAGTCGCGACAGTAGACTATAAAAAAATTTAAAAATTTAAACTTCTGGTATAGATGACAAGTCATTTGAGTATGTATTTCAGAAAATAGCCGATAATAATTCAGATCGGGATGAATAATAACTGCCTGCAGAGGAAGATGGCGTACTTGACCTTATGTCAGATGACGAGCACAATAAGTTTAATGAGGACGCTGCCTTCATCTACACACCACGCCACACAAGACAAAGAGCAGTGATAAGTTGAAACTTCGTGAGTCTGATGAAGAGCTAGAGTTGAGATACAAGCTGCTAGAAGAAAAGAAACAACGACGCAAGAGGGAGCAGCTCCATCAACGAACTAAAGAGTTGGATGCGGAAGTAGATGGACTGTCAAAGTTAAAAGAAAAGCACAAAAAGCAGTCCTTATTGTTTCATCAGCTCATGTATTGGTACCAAATATTACTGCTCCATGGGTAGGAAATGGTCAACCACCCTCAAATACAAACCCCCAGATAAAAAAAGGGATATACAGAAGATTTTGGAAATGCATAAACAATATGTATGAATGGTTACTTCTACAATATTTGGATAAAACGAAAAGAGTTGGTAGTAGAGAATGCGTTGTTATGCACCAGCGGGAAATTATACCGGAGTGTGTTTTGGAACTTGATAGAGAACTATACCCTAAACCTGTTGGATTCCAAAATATGGGGCATATGTGGGAATCATAGTAAACTGTGTATAAAATGTGTAATTATAAATGGTCTAAAACTGCAAATTTTGTGTTTTTATCAATGAAGTGAAATATGATGCTAATACATATGTGAAGTGTTATCTACAAGGTATTTAATTTTTAATGGCCCAAGAGCATCTGGAAACCTCATTATCACTGGTGATAATTCAACGATTTGTCATTAATCCTGGTGGAAGTTCTTTGGGTTTAATGTTCAATCCTATGAATAAATTTTCTAGTCTTCTTATCCATTTACGCCACCTTATTTCAGCATTGTTCTGATGAACCGGAAAAATCAGAAAAATTGGTAAAGACGCAGCCATGGTTTTATTATCAGTGTCACTAATTAATAAATAAAAAATAAGTTTTATGAACTGGTATAAAAAAAGATAGGTTTCAGTTTGTAAGGTAGCACCCAGACGAAAGTATTAAATTGAAAAGTTTTAGCTTTTAAGCTTTTAAGGTTACGTAGATTGTGTACTTGAATATATCATTAGGAATTGCATCAGGCCCAGCTGATTTACCTTTTTTAATTTTTCTTAATATCTTTTTAACCTCAGAATATGTTATAAGGAAGTGTGTATTCTCATTTTGGGTCAAGTGATTTTCAGCTTCTTTTAAGGATTTTTGTCGAGCCTGCAACTTTTGTTGTAGAAAGCTCGACATAGGGATAGTGATCCGGCGGCGGCGGCGTTGGCTAACTTCTTAAAAGCTTTAATTTTCAGAAGGTAGAAGACCTGGATGCTTCATACTTTGTATATAGATGCCTCATGTTACGAACTTTCCGTCAGTCAAACATCCATTGTCATTGACCTCATTTTCATGGTTCAGTGACCACTTGAAAAAAAAGTTGATATTTTTTGTAATGTTAAATTCTCTCTTATTATAAGTAGTTGGATAACTGTATTTGGTATGTGTGTACCTTGCAAGGTCCTCATGCCCCTTCAGTTTTCATTTGACCTCGACCTCATTTCATGGATCAGTGAAAAAGGTTAAGTTTTGGTGGTCAAGTCCATATCTCAGATACTATAAGCAATAGGGCTTGTATATTCGGTGTATGGAAGGACTCTAAGGTGTACATGTCCAACTGGCAGATGTCACCTGACCTTGACCTCATGTTCATGGTTCAGTGGTTATAGTTAGATTTGTGTTTTGGTCTGTTTTTCTCATTCTTCATGCAATAGATCTTCTATATTTGTTGCATGAAATGATTGTAAGGTGTACATGTCTAGCGGGCAGATATCATCTGACCTTGAGCGCATTTTCATGGTTCGGTTGTCAAAGTTAAGTTTTTGAGTTTTGGTCTTTTTATCTAATACTATATGCCATAGGTTAACTATATTTGGTGTATGACAATATTTTATGATCTATATGTCACTCGCGCAGGTGTTAATTTGACCTCGACCTCATTTTCATGGTTCATTGCTCAGTTTTAAATTTTTGTGTTTTGGTCAATTTTCTTAAACTATAAGTAATAGGTCAACTATATTTGTTGTATGGAAACATTGTTAGCTGTACATGTCTGCCTGGCATGGTACATCTGACCTTGACCTCATTTTCATGGTTTATTGGTCTTTGTTTAGTTATCTTGGTTGATGTTAAGTTTATGTGACAGTTTCTAATAAAGCTTCATACTTAGGACTATCACCATAATATCAATGATTAGTAAAGAAGGCGAGACATTTCAGCGTGTGCACTCTTGTTCTATGTTTGTTTGGAAACCCAAGTTAATACTTTTATAAGCGCCTTGGTTTCAAAAGTTATTTTCAGCATTTTTAGTATTTTCATCAATATACCCCACATCTCTATTTTCATTTATAGTTTTCGTACAAACTGCTTTTCCTTCGTTATTTTATTAATTCGATTATAAGATAACTTATTAGAGCACAATTTTAATTCATAAAACACTATTTAAACAGTAGCAGATCCAGGGAGCGTAGTTAGTTTAATTGATCGCAAAACAAAAATCTTTTTTTTTTTCAAAGATTTTTGTAGCCGATATTTATTCCTTTGTCTTTAGGTACCCCCTTTTTAAATCGAAATTTAATTGAATTTTCGCAAGGGAAATGATGGTTTTACATTTTATTTTTTGCACAACTGACAGAAGAATCATTTAGTAATTGTTTCCAAAATCCACAACCCGATATAGTATGAAATTTATTGCTTATGTTATATAACGAAAACAAATGAAGATCTTGACCTTTTATCACGTGTTACATTTTCCTAAATATTTTAGATACCTTTCAAAAAGAAAGTGGAGCTTCAGCCATTGAATAACATGAATATGTTATACCATGGCTGAAGCTCCGCCTTTTCCCTCAGGATTCTAGTTGAGTTGCATATTTAATTAGCAAAGTATGGTACAACATAAATTTGCATATAGTAGTTATCAAAAGTACCAGGATTATAATTTAGTACGCCAGACGCGCGTTTCGTCTACATAAGACTCATCAGTGACGCTCAAATCAAAAATATTTATAAACCCAAACAAATACAAAGTTGAAGAGCATTGAGGATCCAACATTCCAAAAAGTTGTGCCAAATACGGCTAAGGCATAGCCTTGTGCCAAATACGGCATATACAATACCATGGTTTTCCCTCACCACACTTTTTAAGCAAATTGTTTCTTAAAACATCAAAGGAAAAAATCCAATTTATGTTACAATAAATAATATGTCTCGCTACATTGAAAACCGGTTTGTGACCTTCTGCTGTTGTTTTTTCTATGGTCGGGTTGTTGTCTCTGGTAATGTCTTTCCTCTATGTATCCACATGGTACATCAATGACTGCCATCCAGACAGTATTTTGTAAGTTTTTCCTTCCTGAAAAAGTGTTCTGCAAGTATTGTTATATGATTAACACAATAATGTTTAAAGCTAGGTACAAGTAAAGGATCCAGACTGAGAAAGCAACCAAAAGATCTGAACTGTCAGCAAATCGCTTTTCAATGTTTTCAATTAAAACTGTAATGTACTTTTTAAACAGTGACTTACGCTCATCCATTTCCTTCTTTGATACTTTTAAATCACTGCACATTTTTCCTAAAGAATCAAAGTCACTAGTAAGTTTTGTCAAGGGAATTCCATCTTCCGTAATAGCTGTGAGCTTCTCCTTTGCAAGATTTATTGCTGGAAAAATAGTTGAAAAATAACGAGTCTTTCTGAAAACGTTTTTGATAATTCAGACAGCACTGGTAAAACATCAACAAATATATATACAACAACAACAAATTATTTGATCGAATAGTTTTATATAAACCACTTGCTGTGACATCTGATTTTTCTGCAACACGAAATCATGATCACTAGCCAAATAAAATATGCAAATTATGAAGTAATGTAGATTTTAATATTTGGGATTTTTTTTTACTTTTTTGATAATTTTTCTCCTAGACAATTATTCCCATTTCTTCTTCCTCATCAATATGTTTTTAGTGTTATATTAGCTGATCTGTTCATTATGAATATGCTTCTTCATAACAAAAGGTAAACTTATAGCATTAATAAATCAAATTAAAGCAATATATAGTATCAGCTTTTCAGGAGTCTTAGCCGAAGCCTTACAAAGGTCCAGTCTGACTTTGTTCATTTGGATGCCAAACCTTGATTCTCCAACATATGCCATCATAATAAATACAATTGGTGATTTTACTGTCTTCTGATTGGTTATAAGTATTACTTTTATTTTAAATTTTGTCAATCTTTATGGCAACACGCCCACTATGACGATATGTATTCATACGCTCAAATGTGTGAACATTGTTATTGTCTATGTAGATAATATAAAGTATTCTGCTCCAAGATAATGTAGTACTAGTGTTTGATTCTATGAAGATGCTTTTGAAATATTTAGTCCTTTTAAAACGATAACAGCTTGAAAAAGAAAGGAATAAATGTTCACGATTACAAAATAATATAACTTTTTTATTATGTTTATTTAACCCCCAAGGGTGACTGGGGTATAGAAATATGGTCACTTGCTCTTCTCCCGACCGGCAGTAATATCGATCCTTGTGGATTGTTAAATATTTTGTTTATATATTTTTGTGTGTATGACAAAGATTAGTAAGCATTCTTTCATTCTTTAAACAAGAATGTGTCCATATAGTACACTGATGCCCCATTCACACTATCATTTTTTTTTCTTTTCAGTGTACCGTGAAATTAGGATCAAAACCCTAATTAAAATAAGAAAAAACGTATCATAGGGAACATGTGTTCTAGGTTTCAAGTTGATTACACTTTAACTTCAACAAAAACTACCTTGATCAGGCTCTATAACCTGTAGTGGGACAGACTGGACGGACAAAAAAATTAAGGAATGCAAAACCAAAAAAACGTATAAAATTATAATCCTGGTACTTTTGATAACTATTTACACCACTGGGTCGATGCCACTGCTGGTGGACGTTTCGTCCCCGAGGGTATCACCAGCCCAGTAGTCAGCACTCCGGTGTTGACATGAATCAATTATATGGTCATTTTTATAAATTTTCTGTTTACAAAACTTTTGAATTTTTCGAAAAACTAAGGATTTTCTTACCCCAGGAGTAGATTACCTTAGCCGTATTTGGCACAACTTTTGGGAATTTTGGGTCCTCAATGCTCTTCAACTTTGTATTTGTTTGGCTTTTTAACTATTTTGATCTGAGCGTCACTGATGAGTCTTATGTAGACGAAACGCGCGTCTGGCGTATAAAATTATAATCCTGGTACTTTTGATAACTATATATGCCCCTAGGTGGGACATAAAAATGTATGAAATGTTATAGTTTGTCTTCTTGAAGTTTTTGTATACCTTGTTGTAATAAGACTTTGCATCTTATCATGCATGTCATGTTCAAATTCCCTTATTTTTAATATATATATATTTATATAAGTTAGTGTGAATAACATTTGTTGCTTACAACTAAATTAAATTACTCTGTAAATTAATTAAAAAAAAATGGTTTGCAAGATATAATTCATTTAACAGAAAATTTTGGGGGTTATTTTTCAATTATTTAATTTGATATGATGTATTAAAAAACAAAGTAGTCACAGGAAGTAAGTCAGGCTCCGACTACAACAAATGTAGAAATCACTTTGACGGTACATGATTCAACTTGATTATTCCCTTGCATGCAAACATTTACATATCATTAACGCAAGTGTCAGACTGACATACAGTAGTTCAGAAGGTTATCAGACGGAAGTCAATTAATAAATGTAAACTTATCTTCTGTAATTAGAAATTTTTTATACACTGTATTGCATATATCCTGTTAACTTGACAAATGACTAGTAAAGTCAAAACTACTTGGGAATCACTGCATAGAAACAGAAATAAATGGATGGAAGGACACTGCGAATGTAGTCAGACTGACAGACAAGGTGAGTTCTGAATTTATACCACCAATATGTAAATGAGTGGTGATATTATTTGATTGATTCATCTCACTTTTTTTAATCAATAACTATATACTTTATAACATAATCTCATCTCCATCAAAAGATATATTGCTGATGTTCGAAATTCCTTTAATGCGATGACCAATCATGGTTTGTTTTGTGTTGTCTACTTCCACAACAGCACACTGACATCCTGCCACTCCAGTTCCTCCCATAATAGCATCCTGCATATCAAATAGAGTAGTAATATTTTTCCCTGAGGAGACATACATTCGCATTTTAGAGCGCACGTGTGCTATCTTAGCATCACAAATACTGTTTCCTGCCTGGGCTTCACTGAAGTCCTAACCAACCGCTGTAATACATGAAAAATTAAAATATTCAACTTAATCAATGAACACTTATGCAGATTTGCAAGACCTATTATGACTATCTTCAATTGTTAATTAAGGCTTACTGAGAAATAATACATATAATGTCATTGTTATCTAAATAATTGAACAGTATATGACTTGTGTAAACAAGGAATATGAATAGACAAATAAATTTGGTTATTGACGAGCAACACATGCTTGAAAAAAAAGTTTACTCCTTACTAAAAATTCCATGTCATTTCTTTACCCATATGAAATTATTCAAAAAGACTTTTTTTCAAATGTCTGGCCTAAGATGAGAAATGCCATGGCCCTAACCATCGAAGAGTTATTAAACTTATAATATGCACTTAAGAAATCAAGATTTTGATCATGGTGTGCAATAAAGACAAAAGCAACATGAATGGTACAGCTTAATGATTTTTTTTTATTTATGGGGAATGCTAATGTTTGCATGTTCAAAGTCCTAAGTGTTAAAGAGTGTTTTTTTGGATCCATTGATGCAGTTTACATTGTTACTTTATAATGAAGCAGATGATAGACATGTCCATTCATTTTTATATGTTAAAAAAAATCTTGAAAATTGAGAAAAGAAAATCCCAAAACATTGAAAAAACAAGGGAAAAGCATTGCAGGGGACAGTATTCAATTGTTCTTCAATTTCTGAAAAATTCAAACGATCAATAACAAAAACAAAATTGTCCAAATTTAATTTATTTGAAAGTTGGGCCCTAGACTCAAACTTTCAATTTAACTTTGACAAATATGTTCCAAAACATTATTTAAATCCAACTAATTTTGTTTAAAAGTAATTGTACAACATGTTGACAGACATTATTATACAATAACATGTTCTCAAATGAGTACAATTTGAAAAGTATTGTTTACTTTAATTTATCATCAAACTTATTATCTTACCTGTTCGTTTACTGATACCACTTAAACTCAACCACAAACATCCGCAATGATAACAACCAGCACATAGAAAAACTTCCTGGATCTGTGGCATCTGTTCTTTAATTGTGTTCAAAGTATGCTCTAAAGCAGAGGTCTCTGCAAAACCAGTCTTGCTTTACTGTACCAAACAGATGAGTGAAAGTTCTATGCTGTAAAATAATAAAATTGCTTCAAATAAATGTGAAAAGTCACGTTAGTTTCAGATTTTTAGTTTGCTTAATAAATATAACTAGAGGCTCTAAAGAGCCTGTGTCGCTCACCTTGGTCTATGTGAATATTATACAAAGGACGCAGATGGATTCATGACAAAATCGTGTTTTGGTGATGCCGATGTGTTTGTACATCTTAATTTACTGAACATTCTAGCTGCTTACAATTATCTGTCTCTATAATTAACTTGGCCCAGTAGTTTCAGAGGAGAAGACTTTTGTAAAAGATTACTAAGATTTACCAAAAAATGGTTAAACTTGACTTTAAAGGGCAATAACTCCTAAAGGGATCAACTGACAATTTCGGTCATGTTGACTTATTTGTAGATCTTACTTTGCCAACATTTATTGTTTTTTTTTATAGTTTATCTCTATCAATAATAATATTCAAGATAAAAACCAAAAACAGCAAAATTTCCTTAAAATTACAAGTTAAGGGGTAGCAACCCAACAACGGGTTGTCCGATTCATCTGAAAATTTCAGGGCAGATAGATTTTGACCTGATAAACAATTTTACTCCATGTCAGATTTGTTGTCGACTTGTAAGACCCTTCCCCCCCCCCCCCCCCTCCAGAAAATGAAATGGTTGCTGCCTAAGCCTTCATCAGCTTAATCTTATTCCTGCAAATTCAACTGTTGCATTTTGTGCCTTTCTTCAGTTGGAAAATTCTTGACGTCTCTGTGATTGTATCCATCTGTTTCAAGTAGGTCTTCAATTTTAGAGCTGTCTATAGTAGGGTTTAATACAATGCCTGTTTAATTTATAAGGATTTTTGAGTTGGTGCGTTTTTCGTCTTGTTTCACAAAAGCATGACATTTATTCATTTCTGAACTGAAACAGTCCCGTGATTTTGAGTTCTCTCGTTACCAGAGTCTTTCTTCCCTTGTCGGTTTTTGATATAGTTGGTTTTACTGTCACACTCTTTAATGATGTTAAACGTTGTAAAAGGGGTTTTGAACCTTTTATTGACTCAATTGCAGGTATATTGTCAATTGTATTCCAACAAATATGTCTCATAATACAGTTTTTCTGTATGGTTTGTGCTGTATATAAATGTTCTAAATTGGAAACTACGTTCAAACCTATGATTGCGTTGGATAAAAACCGCAATTTTTATACGTGTGCATGTAATACAAATTTCGTTGTAGAAGTATCTATATATATGTTGTGACAACACATCTGAGCTCTGAACCTTGGTTACTTAGTAGTTTCAAAATTCCGCGCACATCTCCCTTAGCTTAGCAGCAACTTTTATCCATCGATAATGGTCGCAACCACACAAATCTTGGGTATATGTGGTGTTTTTTTGAAAAACAATGTTCTTTTTTCGTCTTTGCATATCGTCATTAGATATGTATCTTTGTATCAAAGGTTCCTCGTTTAAAAAGTCTTCATAACCCTTCCGCTTTGCTTCCAGTGTAAAACTCTTATCCAATTCCTATTAATTTTCTCACCAATCGTTAACCTGTTCGTTTGATTTCCTAGATACGGATCAATTATAAGTTACTTTCCGAAGTTGAAATGACATCTCTTTTCAAATAGACTTTTCCTTTCTTTTACTGGAATAACTTCCATCCTTTACAAAATAATCAATAAATAATTTCCAATATTTGGATAAAACTCCCTTCGAAAAAACAATTAATTACACCACCTTTTTAAAATCAAAATCCTTACCTCCTATAACAATGTAAAAGATATATTATAGGCCTATTTCGTTTATTTCGTTGTATTTCGTTTCTTCATTTTCCATTTCGTTTCGTTTCGTTTCGTTTCGTTATATTTCGTTTCGTTTCGATTCCGTTTCTCACTTTATAAGTACCCGAAAAAGACTTGACTTTGTTTAATTGTTAAATAATCAATGTAATCAATATCCAATCACTTACAAGTATGAAATTGAACTAAATTGTACTGCTCAAATTATTGGGCATCATAATTGACAATCAAAAACTTTGTATTGTATTGTATTGTAAATGGTACATGACGAAACACCTTGCATGTTCACGGTACAAGTTAAACCATGTACCTTCTGGTGATGGCAATAATATAATTATTGTTACACCATTCAGACAAGTACACATTCAAAAAACATTATACATTGCACTGAAATTATATATTCAACACTTACAGATGACTAGCATAAACGAAAAAAATAAACTGGAATACTAAATAATGACACTTAAAACATGTGTTTTAAAAAAACCTTTACTCATCAATTTGATATAATGTTATGAAATATAAATCATTAAAAAGTAGCATGTACATTTTTGACACAATTCATTGACAAGATATAAGTTCATTAGCTAAATGATTTTGGAAGAAAAGCTGAAACTGTTTATACATTTTTTCAATTTGCAGCATTAGCAACAGCAATTCATTTTCCCGTGATTACAACCAAGTCTGGATTCCATTTAAACCCATGTGTCCTTGAACTTGACGGTAATATTCACATGTGTCAGTAACTTGAAGTTCACTACTAGTACGCATCCCTTCTTAATGGCAACTTCCATAGGATTCAAATTTTCTTGTTGGTTCTTGTTATTAATTATGTTCTTGACAATTAAATCAAATAGATCAAAACCTGTTCCAATATTTGCAGAAGCAACATCACCGGTTTTATTATTTTTCACCTTAAAGTGGAAAAAAAGAAACATTACTGAACATGGACTTTACAAAGTCTCATCAGCATTTTTTTTATTTTTTTTGTGTGTGACAAATTTCACTCTAATTTGGAATCTACTGTTTCAAATTAGAACTTCATGAGCAGTAACATGCTTGTTCTGTGTGCATATCCCAATATTAGAATCTAAGGAAGTTGTCTTGTGAAAATCTTCAATAAATGGTCCTCATTTAATGTTTTAAAACTAGACCGTTCGATTCAATTTTTAAATTGCTTCAAATATATTGTGTAAAACATCTGCAAGGTTGTCACATGGTATGAATTTCTCTATTGATGAATATAAAAAATCCATATGAAGTAGTTCAAATTCGTGTACATTGACGGCCATATGCATTAAAAGTAATACCTGTCGAAATGTTGTCTTGATGGACACAGTGAAATGGTGAAACCCTTCATCATTAAGAGTGTAATATGCTGCGCATCCGGCGGAAAATACCATACTTCTTAATCAAAAGAATAGGCGTTTGCTTATTTCTTCTGTCTACCGGATACACTATCAGCCGGTTGGTAGTTCTCTCCCGCATATCCAAACTTAACACCCGGTGTCATTTCCCTTGTGGTATTCACATTTTCTACCAAAACGTGACTCATCCACCTCTCCATCAAATTTCATAAAGAGCATGTTATCAGGGACATATTGTATAAAAAAGTGTCTTAACTGTTTTGCCCAAAACAGTGCAGTTGCATTATAAGATATACCGGCGTTAACAGAACACAGATGTAATGCATTTCTTCAAGATCCCCCCTTTTCCAAATTGTTAAACATCCCGACAGTCTGCATGTGATTTGCTGTTTTTCTTTGTTTGTCATTTAACTTTGTTTTATTTACAGGCTTCCAAAATAATGCTGTGAACGATTCTGTAACTGCCAACAACTTCTCAGATCTTTAATACTATCATTTAACAGTTTTACTTCCTATATTGTGTCTTCATTAAAACGATGAAATGAAGATATTGTCGTTAAAGTGTGTAAAATTAAAGTCAATCCGGCAATCATGTGTGCTTACTCGGAAGCATTGAAATCAAAGAATGCTAAATATCCCTATACAGAAACAGTAATGAAACATATTACTCTTATGATGGGTAGTACGAATGCAGTGTTGGAAAACGGTGATCATCAACATAATCCGTGGAATTCTTAACATTTTGAATTGCAACAATAACTTTGTACTGTGATAAAGTTCCTGTAGATGGAATTCCTCTGAAACTACAATTCAACGAAGACAGGGGTGCAACAAATGTTGCCGCATACGTTATAAATGTTTGAAAACTGTGGAAAGTGGGGCGGAGATGCGGGGAATGAAGTAACTAGATCGGACTTCAACAATGGTTTATTCTATTTCGATTTACAACCTCAGTTTTCAGATGCCAACTATCTATTACTGATAAATCAAGGAAAAGTCAGACTTGAATAACATTTTGTAACACCCTTACCAGAAACTGTTCCTTTACTCATTTTAGCCGAAAACTCTGGGTATTTTGAAATAACGGAAAATCGTCAAATCAAAGTAGAATACTAAAATTATAAATAATACTGTTTGTTGTATTTCCTTGTTATATTATAACACACCATAAGAATACATGAGTCAACGAAGAGCCAAGTGAGCTTTTCCCATCACTTTGCGTCCGGCGTCCGTCTTCCGTCGTCGTTAACTTTTACAAAAATCTTCTCCTCTGAAACTACTGGGCCAAATTAAACCAAACTTGGCCACAATCATCATTGGGGTATCTAGTTTTAAAAATGTGTCCCGTGACCCGGCCAACCAACCAAGATGGCCGCCATGGCTAAAAATAGAACATAGGGGTAAAATGCAGTTTTTGGCTTGTAACTCAAAAACCAAAGCATTTAGAGCAAATCTGATATGGGTAAAATTGTTTATATGGTCAACATCTATCTGCCCTGAAGTTTTCAGACAAATCGGACAACCCGTTGTTGGGTTGCTGCCCCTATATTAGTTATTTTATGGAAATTTTGCAGTTTTTGCTTATTATCTTGAATATTATTATAGATAGAGATAAACTGTGAACAGCAATAATGTTCAGCAAAATAAGATTTACAAATAAGTCAACATGACCGAAATAGTCAATTTTAAACCATTCTTCGTAAATCTTAGTAATCTTTTACAAAAATCTTCTCCTCTGAAACTACTGGGCCAAATTAATCCAAACTTGGCCACAATCATCACTGGGGTATCTAGTTCAAAAAATGTGTGGCGTGACCCGGCCAACGAACCAAGATGGCCGCCATGGCTAAAAATAGAACATAGGGGTAAAATGTAGAAAAATGAAAAAAAATTTAAAAGTTGTACCGCAAAACATGCAACAATGAATCGACAATAACATTCATAGAAAAAATTTACACTTATCATTCAAATGTACACTAGGTACTGTTTTATTTTAAGGAATGACTGTAATATTTTTTTCTGTCTATGAAGAAATAACATAAAAAATGTGGTGCACACTGAATTATGTTATCTCAAATAGACAGAAAAAATATTACAGTCATTTCTTACAATTTAATTCTAAATTCCATTTTAAACCGTAGACAACCATGAATAAACGTTGAAGACGTCACGGCCACATGACTAAATTATGTCTATGGGCTCATAACAAAATAACGTCAGCCTATCAGAAGATGTGTTACATCCAAAATTAAATTATTCATAAATAAAACAAATGAAAAAAACCACACAAATGTATTTACAAAAATCTGGTTAACTATGGAAGAAAAATTAAAAGATGGTTTGAATTATGTTAAACGGGAAATGAAAAACATATAAAAAAAATTTGAAATGTGTTTTTATTATCTTTATCTTAACCATTCACAATTGATAACTGTGAGAACTTGTCATTATACCACAAAACATTCAACTGTGCATCAACAATAATATTCAAAAAAAAAATATACTTGTCATTAAAATGTACACCAAAGAAACAAAACAAGATTCACAAAAAATAAAAGAAAGAAAAACATAGTTACACACAGAAACATTCATTCAAGGTTACATTTATATAAGATTTCAAATAAATTACTACAGTAACTGTAAAACAAAGGTATTCTTAAATAAAGTCAATGGGAAAAAAGTGGTTTACACCAAGTGTACATAATAAAGATTTTAGGGTGTTGTGTGTATATTTTTTTTATTTTCTCAATGTTATAGACAGTAACTCTGTTGAAAATGTTTCTCTTACTAAAATTCATACTACATCCTATCTAAATAAATGTAACCTTAAATAAATTAATATAAGTGACACACACTTGCATAAAATACATGAATACATACATTATACAAAAACTTCTACAATATATAAATTATATCTGTGGTTATCATAACAGGTTTTTTTTTTAAATAAAAAAAGATATTGGACATTTAATTATCTATTGGGGTGAGCCACCTTAATAATATATTTTCTACACTTGCCTAAAAATTTATACCTTTTTTGATAATTTTAGAAATCTACCATATTCTATAGATAATTATATTGACAGTAAAAACAGCCCTGTCACTGGTTTAATTATTTTTTTTTCTACATTTGCCTATACATTTGATATCTTTTTCAATAATTTTAGAAATCAACCGTATTCTAATGATAATTATATTGACAGTAAAAGCAGACCTGTCAATGGTTTATTGATATCTTTTCTACATTTGCCTATAAATTTGATAACTTTTTTTACAATTTTAGAAATAGACCATATTCTTTAAAGAATTATATTGACAGTAAAAACAGACCTGTCATTGGTTTACTATTATATTTTTTTTACATTTGCCTATAAATTTGATAACTTTTTCAATAGTTTTAGAAATTAACCGTATTCTAATGATACTTATATTGAAAATAAAAACAGACCTGTCATTGATTTAATAATATTTTTTCTACATTTGCCTTTAAATTTGATAACTTTTTTGATAGTTTTAGAAATCAACCGTATTCTATAGATAATTATATTGATAATATTTTTTCTACATTTGCCTAAAATTTTATACCTTTTTTGATAATTTAAGAAATCGACCATATTCTATAGGTAATTATATTGACAGTAGAAACAGACCTGTAGTTGGTTTAATTATATTATTTTCTACATTTGCCTATAAATTTGATAACTGTTTTTGGTAATTTAAGAAATCGAACATATTTTAATGTTGACAGTAAAAACAGGCCTGTCATTGGTTTAATAATATTTTTTCTACATTTGCCTCTAAATATAATAACGTTTTTGATAATTTTAGAAATCGACCATATTCTATAGACAATTATATTGACAGTAAAAACAGACCTGTCATTGGTTCAACAGTATTTTTTCTACATTTGCCTTTAAATTTGATAACGTTTTTGATAATTTTAGAAATGGACCATACTCTATAGATAATTATATTGAAAGCAAAAACAGACATGTAATTGGTTTAATAATAGTTTTTTCTACATTTGCCTAAAATTTGGAACCTTTTTTGATAATTTTAGAAATTGACCGTATTCTATAGATACTTATATTGACAGTAAAAACAGACCTGTCATAGGTTTAATAGAATTTTTTTCATTTGCCTATACATTTGATATCTATTTTGATATTTTAAGAAATCGACCATATTCTATAGATAATTATATTGACAGTAAAAACAGACCTGTTACTGGTTTAATTATTTATTTTTTTACGTTTGCCTTTACATTTGATATCTTTTTTGATAATTTTAGAAATTGACCATGTTCAATAGATAATTATATTGACAGTAAAAATAGACCTGTGATTGGTTTAATAATGTTTTTTTGTACACTTTCATTAAATTTTACACCTTTTTTGATAATTTAAGAAATCTACCATATTCTACAGGTATTTATATTGACAGTAAAAACAGACCTGTCACTGGTTTAATAATATTTTCTACGTTAGCCTAAAATTTGATATTTGTGTGATAATTTAAGAAATTGACCATATTCTATAGATAATTATATTCACAGTTAAAACAGACCTGTCATTGGTTTAATAATATTTTTTCTACATTTGTCTATAAATTTGATAACATTTTCGGTAATTTTAGAATCGACCATTTTCTAGAAATCATTATATTGACAGTAAACACAGACCTGTCATTGGTTTATTGATATTTTTTCTACATTAGCCTAAAATTTGATATTTTTTTTGACAATTTAAGAAATTGACCATATTCTATAGATAATTATATTGACAGTAAAAACAGACCTTCCATTGGTTTAATCATTTTTTTCCTACATTATCCTAAAAATTTGATAACTTTTTTTATAATTTTAGAAATAGACCATATTCTACAGAGAATTACATGACAGTAAAACATACCTGCCATTGGTTTACTAATTGTTTTTTCTACATTTGGCTATAGATTTGATAACTTTTTTGATAGTTTTAGAAATCGAACATATTCTATTGACATTTATATTGACAGTAAAAACAAACCTGTAATTGGTTTAATATTTTTTTTTTGTTTTACATTTGCCTAAAATTTGAAACCTTCTTTGAAAATTTTAGAAGTTGACCGTATTCTATAGATAGAGAATAATACATGGCAAAATCCGTATCATATGTCGTATCATCCCGAGACATCAATATCAGCCCAAGGGCCTTTAGGCCCGAGGGATGATATTGGTCGAGGTTGATAGGGCATGTGATACGGATTTTGCCATGTATTATACACTTTATCATATATTTTAGCAGAACAGTATTATATTATATGAACTGTTTTCTGATCCATAGCACTGGGTTACCTTCAGTTTTACTTTTGTCTTGTTTCAAAGGCCTTAAAAGCACTTCTCAATTACTTATCCGAAGCACCTGGGTTACCTTACAATTTGCGTGCTGTTGTTTTAAAAATATTTTGTTTATTATTGTATTAATTTGTGTGTTTTGTATTTTTCATAGTTGCATTTAGTGTGCCAAAAAATATGACAACTCAAATTTTTATACCCCACAAATTGGGGCTTATAGCTTTTCGGTCCGTTAGTCCGTCCGTTTTTTCATGGTTCATCGTCTCCCGTCCCCAAGTTGGGGATGCTTGGCCGCGCGGATAATCGTCTCCAAGTTCCGGTTTAACTAACTTCCATAAACAATTAGCAACATACGCTAGGCCTGAATGATGGAAAATCTATGGATGCGTATACTTTAAGAAATATGACTAACACATACTTTATATAAAGTTTCAACTTCAAACCCAGAATAATGACCTTAAAAAGACGCAAAATTGATCTCAAAACATAATTTCGATTCCTAATACAAAATGTCTACTTCGCACCAGATATTATAACTCTAAACAAAAATTGCGTTGACTTTTAACTCAATTTTGTTAAAATTTTAATTTAAAATAGTTAATCAATAAATCGTAATTATAACTAGAATCGGAACTCGGGGACGAATAGCCGCGCGTCTAAACGTATCCAATTTGGAGACGGGAAGCCACTATTAATCGGATCTTCACGAAACTTTGTACACTTGTTCATCATATGCTGATCTTGGAGCTTCGACAAAAAATGTGTGTATTCTAATTAAGGGCACAATCTGATTAAAATACAGATCCTGTGTCAATTCTTTAATTTCTTACAGATCCTTGTAAGCAAAGCATTGACACAGGATCGGTATTTTAATAAGATTGATTACGGGCACATCCATACACCACCGTCTTACTTTCTAGATTAAGATTTATATATCCATCAGTATACACCTTGCCTTTTTGGTGGTCTACTTTTTTTACAGTCCGATAATAGATAATAATTTTGGTTGTAGGTGACGACAGACATTCAACGTTGTTGCGATATCTGGTTGCAGCAGAGCTTTATCTCAATGCCGAGCAATATGCCAATCATCCTGTTCTTCGCGAAGCACAATCTGACAATAGGATGTTCACCGATCATATAGATACAATTTTTTCTTTATTACTAACCGATGAATCTCGTGATGAATTTGATAGAGTACGATGTAAGAATTCCACCGTAAAATTTGAAGCAAGGTTAACATGCCGGAATTTCCGTTGGTCGTCTTTGATTCATCTTTTAGCTCTTGTAAACATCATGGACAGGCCAATATTTTCTGTATATCCATCTGTAAATGAAGGTTTTCGATCCTTGTTTCACAGAATAATTTATCCTGTACGACAATATAACTATTCAGAAAGCAATAACAACCAACCAACATTTGGAATCATGTGGACACGTGACGGCGATTTGGATTCACGTCAGGGATTCCGTTTTGAACCAAACCACTTCGCGTTGATGGTAAGACCGGAAGAAGTGACCAATGTTGGTAATGACCAATGTATGGGTGACACAGACAGCATGGATTATGAATCGTTTGCTACATCGAGGGACAGTATAAACGTGGACCCAGACACACTTTTTGTCTCAGATGACACAAATGACGACACAAACCTTAACCATAGCTCTTATATGGATATCGATATTAACTCTATTCCCGTAAATTTAGAAAATAGTCCAATCCCTGACGTTATTCCTATCGTTAATGAAACTGATGTGTCAGTTCGACAAACCCCGATTTCTTGTCACATGATGTTTGAGATATTTTTGGCTCCATATCGTCGATCACGGATGAACAAAAACATGTATTCCTGAAGGATCATTTTTTTCCTGATGAAAATTGTACTGATTTTATAAAACAGCATATTACAAAGGGCAAACAGAAAAGGCAATATACATTAAGTTTTCAAACATCTTGGTTAACGCAATATCCATGGTTAGTCTATAGTCCAAAACAACAAGGAGGTTTGTGTAAGTTCTGTGTTCTATTCCAACCAAAGAATGAACGAATAAAAAATGCAGTTTTGGTAAACCGACCCTTCACTAATTTATCAAAAGCAACCGGAAAAGACGGCGTCTTGCAGACTCATGCAAACTGTCAGTATCACAAAGAGTCTGTGTCACTAAGTTCTGAGTTTCTTAATAATTATTCGAAACCCCAAGAGAGTATCCAGTACAAACTTTCATCAATAAATGAGAAAAACTACAATTTGAATTGTCATATACTTCACAAAATCGTCCAAACTATCGTACTTTGTGGAAAGCAAAACATAGCTTTGAGAGGACATCGGGATGATAGTACAAAGCCAAGTCAAGCTACTAATAAAGGTAATTTCCTAGCTATTTTGAACTTACTTGCAAAGTCAGATGACACTCTAAAAACTCACTTGGAAAGTCCAGGAAATAAAAATGCAAAATACACATCAAAGACGATTCAAAATGAGGTAATTGAAATCGTAGGTATGTACATTAGAAACAAATTGACCGCACAGCTAAAGGACGAAGGAGCTGTTTTCACAATCATAGCTGACGAGACAACTGACGTATCTAACCATGAGATGCTTGCATTATGCCTACGTTTTGTATCAGCTAATAACCAAAATGTTGAAATTAAGGAAATTTTTTTCGACTTTGTACATTTAAATAGAACATCTGGCAACAAAATAGCTCAATGTATTATTGATTCGCTCAGTCGTCACGGAATAGATGTCAACAAATGCAGAGGACAAGGCTACGATGGAGCAGGAGCCATGTCATCGGCAAGAGTTGGGGTCCAGGCTCGTATTAAAGAAGTATCTCCATTAGCACTGTATGTTCACTGCAACAGCCATGTTTTAAATCTTAGTATTGCTGCAGCTTGCAAGATACCTTCTGTTCGCAACATGATAGATTCTTTAAATGAAGTTTACTTGTTCTTCCATAATTCCCCAAAAAGACAAACCTATTTTGAACTTGTAATCGAACGGCTTGAAATTCCTTCCAACGTGAAAAAAATCAAAGGTCTTTGCAAAACCCGTTGGATTGAAAGACATCAATGTTATGAAACTTTCTATGAACTATATACAACCGTATGCCGTACATTTGAAGGTATTTTGAACTTAGAAAATGCAGAGGCTCTTGTTGATTTACCTCATGGTCCGTGGGAATGGGACAGAGAAACAAGGACAAAGGCACAAGGTCTCTTGCATACTATGGAAAGTTCCATGTTTATCGTTGCTTTTGTCACTGTGAAGAATTGCTTGGAAGTTATTAAACCCGCTGCCGTAAAATTACAGAAAAGGGAGCAAGACATATATTCTGCTTACCAATACATAGACAATGCTAAAACAACAATATCTCAGTATCGTAAAGATATCGATGACCTTTTTCGAACTTGGTTCAAGGATGCTGAGGCACTTGCAGCTCTAGTTGGTACAGAAATAACAAAACCAAGAATAACAGGTCGACAGACAAACAGAGCTAATGCTACGAGTGATTCTGCAGAAGAATACTTCCGTAGAAATATGGCTATTCCATTTAGTGACCATTTAGATACTGAGATGAATTCTACCCCTTTTTGATAATTCATTCTGATATGACATTATATCGTCCATATTCTAAAGATATTTGTATATAATATATTACCAAACCTGTCAACGGTTTTAATCACGATTTTTTATAAATTCACTGTAAATTTGACAACTTTTTCGATAATTGTAATAGATGATACCTGAAATCGGTCATTTGCTCAAGATAGATTTATAATATGTAATGACAATTGTACCTGAAGTAAATTTGAACCAACTTAATTTCTTTTAACAATATTATATTTTTTCGTAAATTCTACCCCTTTTTGATAATTCACATTCTGATATTACATTATATAGACCATATTCTAAAGATAGTAGTATAGAATATATTACCAAATCTGTCAACGGTTTTAATCAAGTTTTTTTTTAAATATGACTAAATTTGACATTTTTTTTCGATAATTGTAATATATGATATCTTAAATCGGTCATTTGATCAAGAGAAATTTAAAATATGTAATGACAAATGAATCGGAAGTAAACTTGAACCAACTTAATTTCTTTTAACGATATTATATTTTTAGTAAATTCTACCCCTTTTGGATAATTCATTCTGATATAAAATTATATCGACCATATTCTAAAGATAGATGTATAGAATATATAACCAAACCTGCCAACAGTTTTAATCAAGTTTTTTTTTAAATTTCACTGTAAATTTGACAACATTTTCGATAATTGTAATAGATGATACCTTAAATCGGTCATTTGATCAGGATAAATTAATAATATGTAATGACAAATGATGTGAGGTAAACTTGAACCAACTTAATTTCTTTTAACAATATTATCAATGATTATATTTTTTAGTAAATTCTACCTCTTTTTGATAATTCATTCTAATATGACATTATATCGTCCATATTCTAAAGATAGTTGTATAGAAGAGGGACGAAAGATACCAAAGGGACAGTCAAACTCGTAAATCTAAAACAAACTGACAACTGAAAAATGCTGTGAAGTAAACTTGAACCAACTTAATTTCTTTTAACAATATTATATTTTTAGTAAATTCTACCCCTTTTGGATAATTCATTCTGATATAACATTATATCGACCATATTCTAAAGATCGATGTATAGAATATATAACCAAACCTGCCAACAGTTTTAATCAAGTTTTTTTTTAAATATCACTGTAAATTTGACAACTTTTTCGATAATTGTAATAGATGATACCTTAAATCGGTCATTTGATCAGGATAAATTAATAATATGTAAAGAAAAATGCTGTGAAGTAAACTTGAACCAACTTAATTTCTTTTAACAATATTATATTTTTTAATAAATTTTACCCCTTTTTGATAATTCATTCTGTTATGACATTATATCGTCCATATTCTAAAGATAGTTGTATAGAATATATTACCAAATCTGTCAACGGTTTAAATCAAGTTTTTTTTTAAATATGACTGTAAATTTGAACTTTTTTTCGATAATTGTAACAGATAATATCTTAAATCGGTCATTTGATCAAGAGAAATTTATAATATGTAATGACAATTGTATCTGAAGTAAACTTGAACCAACTTAATTTCTTTTAACAATATTATATTTTTAGTAAATTCTACCCCTTTTGGATAATTCATTCTGATATAACATTATATCGACCATATTCTAAAGATCGATGTATAGAATATATAACCAAACCTGCCAACAGTTTTAATCAAGTTTTTTTTAAATATCACTGTAAATTTGACAACTTTTTCGATAATTGTAATAGATGAAACCTTAAATCGGTCATTTGATCAAGATAGATTTATAGTATGTAATGACAATTGTATCTGAAGTAAACTTGAACCAACTTAATTTCTTTTAACAATATTATGTTTTTAGTAAATTCTACCCCTTTAGGATAATTCATTCTGATATAACATTATATCGACCATATTCTAAAGGTAGATGTATAGAACATATTACCAAACCTGCCAACAGTTTTAATCAAGTTTTTTTTTAAATATGACTGTAAATTTGACAATTTTTTTCGATAATTGTAATAGACGATACCTGAAATCGGTCATTTGCTCAAGATAGATTTATAATATATAATGACAATTGTACCTGAAGTAAATTTGAACCAACTTAATTTCTTTTAACAATATTATATTTTTTAGTAAATTCTACCCCTTTTTGATAATTCACATTAAAACATTTCAAACGAGAAAAATAACGGCCTTATTCAAGTAAAAAAATGAACGGAAAACAAATATGTAACACATAAACAAAACTAATTATAATTATGACATGTAGGAACACTTTGATTTGTACAGGGAAATTTAAAAATTGACCACATTATTGATGTATACATGTCCACACCAAAGTATTGACTACTGATCTGGTAAAACCTTCGGGGACGAAACGTCCATCAGCAGTGGCAACGACCCAGTGGTAAAAACAGTTTACACAGGTACCAGGATTAAAATTAAGTACGCCAGACCAACGTTTCGTCTACACAAGACTCATCAGTGACGCTTGTATCAAAATATTTATAAATCCAAACAAATATAATGTTGAAGGCCATTGACGATCCAAAATTTTAAAAAGTTGTGCCAAATACGGCTAGATAAGCTTTGCCTGGGATACAAAAAATCCTTAGTTCTTCTGAAAAATTCAAACTTTTGTTATAGGAAATTTATAAAAATTACCATACAATTGATATTCAATCAACACCGAAGTGCGGACCACTCAACAGGCTTTGATTAGATGTGGATACTGCTCGAGTGCACTAAAATGCTTTCTCTGGTTTGGTGTCCCGTAATTGTGTCCTTGCTGTTTATTGTTTAAGATGAAAAAAAAAAAACAGATTCAAAATTACTAAAATAATAGACAGATACAAGAAGATGTGGTATGATTTCCAATGAGACGACTCTCCATCCAAGTAACAATTTATAACAATAGACTTTCTCACCTCCGGCATGGCTTGTTCCTTTCTATTGGCATAAGGGGGATTGTATGTGAGAACGTAACCATTTAAAGACCTCTAACGGATCTCGCCATAACCAAAACATCTGTAAAGACGTGTTCCTCTTTTCCTTGTAATGAAAAGGGTGTCAACAGGTTCATAAACCTGATCTTGTTCCAACTTGATAGCAAACTTCTTTCAACATTATCCTTGATTTGGAGGCATTTAACGCACTAATCGTGCAAGTAAATTTGTCCTTGTCTGAATATGCCTTTAGTACTCCTGATTACTCTTGTCTGTGTTTAATATTATGGGTTCTGAATTCTGAAACTGAAATTGAGAGGATAATGAAAAATCGAACATGAAAAATCAAAATCCACATCACTCATAGCTTCAACAAAAAAAACATGTGAAATTAACTGACATTTGGCATTTACACATTCTGATATGCAGGGAGTGGTTTTGCATTTTTGTACATGGATTATCCCGAGGGTGACTGGGGTATAGAAATATGGTCACTTGGTCTTCTCCCGACCGGCAGTAAAACGCTTGCCGAAGTGGCCGTCCGTTTGGCTGTGCGGGATGTATCAAGTTCGCAGTCACGTTCGGTCAGAAGGGGGGACGTTAAATCCGATGCCTCGTGTAAAGAGAGGGCCAAGCTCTTTGCACGTTAAGAACCCTTGCAACAACTCTTTGAGGGTCCGTAGGTGGCCTGTTGCTAGGCAAAATTTCTATCCCTATCCAATATACCCTCATTTTCCGGTGGCAGTCCAAATTTCTCCGACCATCATCCCAGATGGCCTCTATTGTACCAACCTACCTATTGTATTTATTGTGAACTTGTTCTCGTCCTGAATATGCATGAAATATTTGCCACTGGACGTTAAGCAACCAACAATCAATCAATCAATGTACATGGATTTATCGGTTGACACACCTGTAGTGAAACCAACAGCTACACTGGGAACAGGAGACCATATTGTCAAACAGGTTTGGCAAATCACATTTAGCACTACAGTATTTTTCAATATTTACAATGATGCTGGTATTTATCCGTAATTTAAGAGACTTTCTGTTTTTCTGTCTGGGAAATGGCAGAAGCTGTTGTTTCGTAAGACAATGAACCAAGTGGTCTCTCATTTCATTAACATTGAAAGCTAAATCTTTCCCTGCAGGAAAGTTGCTGTAGCAGAATTCTGTGGCATATGCTAGAGCAAAAACCCCACAGTCAACGCTGTTTGTCTGTTGTTGCACTGTTGACAGTTTGACGGGTATAATTTTCCCACAAGTGTGGTATATTTTTGTCATCTAGATCTGTGTTGATGCTGATACTTTTTTGCGGGGATTCATGCTGTCAATAACATAAACCGTCCCATTCTTGTCTTGAACAGAGACCATCCAATGGTCATGCCCTGTATGGTGAATCTGCACTGATGGTGATACCTGGCGTATCATATGTAGAGAATATGTCCACTGACCGTTTTTTGATAGAACAGGTGCGTAGCCAGTATACACAAATCCATTAACATTTGGAAACTGCTTTTTCAGTAGGTTTTGGGCAAAGTTAATTATATTGCAAAAACATTTTTCTATCACATTATATGTCTCTTTTATCGGTGCGGGATGTATCAAGTTAGCAGTCACGTCCGGTCAGAAGGGGGACGTTAAATTCGATGCCTCGTGTAAAGAGAGTGCTACGCTCTTTGCACGTTGAGAACCATTGCAACAACTCTTTGAGGGGTCCGTAGGTGGCCTGTTGCAAGGCAAAATTTCTGTCCCTATCCATTATACCCTCCTTTTCCGATGGCAGTCTAAATTTCATCATTCCAGGCACCACGATGGAGAAGCATAGTCCAAAATATTTTGTAGTGTTCCTTTTTCAAACTTGAGTTTTTTTGATGGGCTTTTTCTGACTGACCATGCCACCACAGTTGTCTGTGTTGATCATCAGTAATGCATGGCTTACAAAAGCAATATCTGCATTCTTCTTTGAACGGGTCTTGCTGTATAACATACCCAGGCTGTTCATTGTCCTCATCATTATTGTCTGTTTAAGTACTCTGTTCTATGGTCATCTGTAGATTTTGTGCATTCCCGCCATTTTCAATAGCAACAACAAAGTCATCAAGAATTTTAATTTCCCAATCATTTTGCCCAAAGAAATGTTTTATAGTTTCTAAGAAAAGAGGGACGAAAGATACTAAAGGGACAGTCAAACTCGTAAATCTAAAACAAACTGATTGTTTCAGGGATTTCGATACCATAAATTACTTAAAACTTTTACTAAATTCTTTCATAGATACAAAGATTTGATAAGTAAATTTGGCTATACCTGTAGAAAGCTTATTAAAAATGGTATTTCACATCCTAAATTTTATGGTAATATTGTACTTAAAGCGAGGAAATCACTATGTGATCCTTGTAAACTCATCGAACCTTTAAACAAGCTTATAAGTATGGGTTATCGTACCAATATTGTAATTAGATCTCTGAATAAAGTTCACATTGGCACTAATATTGATTTTGTCATTAGCAAATTAAAATATAACTAAATTTCATTATCTTTTGAGGCGAGATGTATAGAGACACAGACACGTTAACTTTTATTTCTTTAGAAGTCGCTCTTCACTATACTACTACCTGTCGATACATTTATTTTTGGCATTGCACAAGTCATGTCTTCTTTGACTATTAATGACGTTAAAATACTAAATCCCTGTGATGTGTTTTAGTCGATTTTAGTCTCTGATGCATGATTGTTTACTATTAATTGGTTTTGGCTTTCAACTAGCTGTCAGTGACTGCGAGTACTCTCAAATCGTATTTTCTTGTTAATTCGACCTGTTGATACTGTTTATAATGCTTTTTGTTATTTTTTTATTTATATGGATCTTGTCTGTACACCAGCTTTGATTATTTGTAATATCTTCAATTTTTTCACTTATTCTTACAACATTTGTATAAACTTCAAGATTATAAAAACCGGTTTGTTTTCTAAAGTGAACATTGATTGGTTAAATATTTCTCAGTGTGTTTGAATTTGTTTGTTAGCTTTTTGGTCATGAATGTTTGTCTCTAATATTTAATTCACTGTGCATTTGTATTCAGATATCGCAGATCAAATTTATTCGTTCATTGAGTAATCATACGTTTTTTGATTGAGTTAAGTCTGCCAATTGATATTTTATTGTATGTCTTTCTATGTTGTGATGTTATGCTATTGTTTCAGGAAAAAGGGAGAAGGTTTGGATCCATTAAAACGTTTAATCCCGCTGCAAAATGTTTGCACCTGTCCTAAGTCAGGAATCTGATGTACAGTAGTTGTCGTTTGTTTATGTAATATATACGTGTTTCTCGTTTCTCGTTTTGTTTATATAGATTAGACCGTTGGTTTTCCCGTTTGAATGGTTTTACACTAGTAATTTTGGGGCCCTTTATAGCTTGTTGTTCGGTGTGAGCCAAGGCTCCGTGTTGAAGGCCGTACTTTAACCTATAATTGTTTACTTTTTAAATTGTTATTTGGATGGAGAGTTGTCTCATTGGCACTCACACCACATCTTCCTATATCTATTGACAACGCCATGGCTAAAAATGAAAAAAGACAAACAGAAAAAAAAAAAGATCACTTAATACCATAGTAACTTTTTTGTCACTCATTTTTAGGATTATTTAGAAAGCACACAAACAAAATAATTATACCGACTTCAAAGATGATCTGATTTTATCACCAGGTTATGTGTACAGAAAGTTGCTGACTCTGCAGGCGACCTCATAAATTTGTTCAATAGATGTAAACAAGACCAGAGGCAATTGGATGATCGCATGTCATTTCAAGAGGCAATAAGGGATTACATGTAGTTATTCATTTAGTAAGAAATGAAAAACTATTTTTTTACAACAAATCACAGAAATTTAAAAAAATAATAAAATAAAAATTAATTTATTGAAAAAGCCATGTAATGATCAAAGAAATTTGCATAGATCACTTTTATTTATATAAAAATCAATTATCATGAAACCTTGAGACACATTTTCCTAAGTTGAAACATAATCTCCTGATTATTTCATATCCAATTTCTGCTAATTTCTTCAGTTTCTTTCATGGTCAGTCATGGCTACTGTAAAACAAGATTCTTCACCAATACGTCCACCCAATTTTAGAATAGAAATTCCTGGTGATGAAAAAGTAGAATTTTGGAAAAACTTAAAAAAGTAAAGGTTATTTGACTTCAACTTTGAACAAGCCACTTAACAATAGTTTAATTATATAGGGACTTTTAGACTTTTGGATTAAAAAACAACTTGGATGTGACAATTCGAAAGAACTTCATCCTTTTCCATCCACCTATTACCAAAAAAGACGCTTGTTACTACAGAAAAATCTTTGGACACATATGGAGAACTCTTTGAGGCACATACCAGTATTTGTAATGAAAAGCTTACAGTATTGAAATTAACTATGAAAGGACATGTAGCATCTGTCAGACTGATGTGCACCAAGGAAAAATTACATTCTTATTGATGGACTGTGAACATATTACCAAGTCACAGGATAAAGTTACCCAACGACATGAAAGACTTGGAACACAAATAATTTATGAAAGGGGGACGAAAGATACCAAAGGGACAGTCAAACTCATAAATCTAAAACAAACTGACAACGCCAAGGCTAAAAATGAAAAAGACAAACAGAAAAACAATAGTGCACACGACACAACATAGAAAACTAAAGATTAAACAACACGAACCCCAACAAAAACTAGGGGTGATCTCAGGTGCTCCGGAGAGTAAGCAGATCCTGCTCCACATGTGGCACCCGTGGTGTTGCTTATGTGATTACAAATCCGGTAATTGGTCTAATTCGGTAGGACTGAAAAGTTGGAGAATAAAATCGGTAGGACTGAAAATTTGGAGAATAAACATGTATCCATAAAAATGCATGCACATGATAGAAATTTGGCTGTAAATTAGTTTGTGAGGGACACTCAATTTACTGTCAATCAGAATGACTTATGGCATGCTGTCAAGGCTGTAAAAAGGGCTGTCACCAAGATTTCGAAAGGTACCAAACGTACAAGTATAAGTTGGAGTGTACAGCCAAGAGATAAAGTTGAACCCATAGCAACACACATTAACTGGGCTGTCCGTACATTTTTGTAACTGTGAGCAAAATTCTCTAAACTGAAGGAAAGTTTGGATAACTGCCACTTATTGGTTTAATTGCAGCCCCAAAACTGCCATGTGAAGCATATACCATTACAGCAATTTGAACTCGCCAGAAAAATCATTGTATTCAGTAAATGGTATTGTCTCAAAGGTATGTTATAGATCTAAAATGTATGTAGTTGGCTTAATATGAAAGAAAAGATTTTTAACACTTGATAATGATGATTTTTTTTTGTAAAAACAGAAGATACTGACACAGAAAAACAGCTGCATTAATAAAATAATTACAAAGTAACAAATGACAGCAAGACCAAATAAACCAAGAAGAGACAGACACAAACAAGGAAACCTTCAGGAAAGCAATACTTTAAATTAAAGCTTGTGAATTGAAGTTCAGGAAGTAGATATTTCCATTCTGTTAAAAGTCAGATTTTGTTGATCATTGCCAGGGGAGTTACCGACAAATAATATCTTGATATTCACAAAAAAAAAGCGATTTAAGTAAATATTTCATGTAGCAGGCCTATATTCTATTGAGAAATTAAACGATTCAATTTAGGTTAGCCCAGCAACTACAAAACCGGTAGGTGGAAATGGTGTACTATTTCAAGAAATATCACTTAAAAACAGTACAGGAAAAGCGACAGTTGCAGTGTGGGATTCTTTGGTAGATACCATACAGAAAGGCAAAGTAATCAACATCAGCAAATGTAGAGTACGACTTTTTAATGCAGAGAAAAAACTATCAACAACGAAGGCTAGTGTTTTAGAGGTTTGTACATGTATATGTTTAACTATAGAAAGTTAAGTGCAACTGCTTTATATAATAACTATTAGTGACAAAAGGTTTTTATCGCATTTTGTATAGTTTTCATAAAAGTAATTTTGAATTATTGATGGGGTAGTTTCTGTTTTCACTAAAGCAATTTCATTTTCATCTGGTTCATTTAAATTGACACCAACTAACTCACAAAGTGGCAATATCATCTCTGCAAGACTTTTGAGATTTGTGAGGAGGGCAACAGTTTTTTCAACATATACTTCTGTAGATAATTCACTCTCTGCTAAACTTTCCAACTGAATATTTGGTTCTTGAATATCTGATTGTTCCTTTTGTGTTGTACTAGTAATTTCTTGGGGTTTTTTTGTTGCCGTAACTCTACTTTCTAATCTTTTGTTGACTTTACTTATATCTATCTGGTCAACAACATCAGCAATCTTTCGAAATTGTCCAATACCCTCATTTTCCATTGGCAGTCCAAATCTCCCCAACCATCATCCCAGATGGCCTCTATTATATCAACTTACCTATTGTATTTATTGTGAACTTGTTCTCGTCCCGAATATGCATGAAATATTTGCCACTGGACCTTAAGCAACCAACAACTAATCAATCAATCGAAATTGACCTTTGCTGTAATCATTTCGATGCCACTGCTGTAGAAGATTTATTTTCCCCGAGGGTATCACCAGCCAAGAAGTCTTGTGCAGACATGAATTATCATTGGTATGCTTATGTTTACAGAATTTAGATTTTTTGAAATACTATGACTTTTCTACCTGAGGCATTGATTACGTTAGCTGTATTTGGCCAAACTTGTTGGTTCTCAAATGCTCTTCAACTTCGTACGTTACTCGGCCTTTTTAACTTTTTTGAATTCGATCGTCACTGATGAATCTTTTGTAGACGAAACGCACGTCTGGCGTTTACACGAAATTTAGTCCTTGTATCTATGATGAGTTTATTTACTACCACTCGGGCGAATCAAGTACAATAATTACAATTATTTGTTAACAGGTAAACGAAGAAGGTGACGAACTACTTTTTTAAAGTGTAGTTCCCGGGGATGTGTATGATGATTCCCAAATGCATCCTTGAACATATATGAGTACCTTTGACACAAGTGAACAATGTTTTACAGGACAATAGCAGTTTTGCGAAAGAGTTGGTAGCAACCTATCATATGCTGTTACACACAGACATTAGTAGTGGGCTACATTTATTGTATTTGAAAGACATTAAATAACTAATTGGCATAAAATTGATTGCCAAAAAGTGCCAAAGTTTTCGCTTCAGTTGTACACGCTTGTACCTCTGACAATGTCTGACATGTGAAATGACAAACTTCTACCACTTGATGAATATATCTCTTAATAGAATGAAAAATTAACTCTTTTTCAGGGTTGTGAAAACAGGATACTTTTTGCCCAGAATGTTAGATCAACAGTAACATGTCTTGAATGTGACAAACCCAGACGTGTCTATTCCAAGTTAAAGTTGACCCCCAGAGATGTAAGAGCATTAAAGCATACGATTGATAAATATGACTACACTTGTGGAGCAATTTTAGCACCTGAAGGTAAATATATTTGTTATTCATGTTCAATGATCTGAGAGCGATCTAATTTTGAACATTGGATACTTGAACCAAAATTATGTGATCAGTACCAAAACACCATGAACACAGAACCAAACAGCAAACAGGGTATATCCACATATCTGCTCAGGACAAGTGAGCCATATCTGCCACTAAATGTTTGAATTACTAACCAGACTCTGAAGACACACATGAGAGAATACATTCTGATGATAAACCAAAACAAATTTAATGAATATATGTCACACTGTGTAAATGTTTTAATCAAATTCAAAACTGCCAGGATCATACACCTTTTTGAATAAATCCCATAGGTACATGTACATTTTGTTTTATTTATTTATATGATGAATTTGGTTTTGTACAGTGTGAACATATGCCTGGATCAGATCCTTGTCTAACATTTACATATTTCTTTCACCCCTGGCATGTCAGGAATGAAAGAAATATGTTTTAAAGTGTAATAAACAAATGGCCTTGTCAGACAAGGATCTAATCCAGGAATATGTTCTGATACACTGTACAAAACTACATTCAAACTGTGTCCTCAGTAGAACGAGGAATAAACATATCCAAATTTATAGTGTTCTTTGATTTTGGGTCATGTAACATCACAGTAAAAAGTCTTATACAGCAACATCAAAGATGAGTCAAGCTGAAGGACATGCGTTTTCAGACAAATTACAGTCATTTAGTGAAAGTAGAGATGATTACGATAAATCATTGGACAAAAACATTCAATTGGTTAAACAACTACTTTCAGACTTTGATGAATGCTTTGATCAAGTTCATGCTAGTAATAAGCCATCTCCACAAAGAAGTTCATCTGTGCAGGCGTCTCCTGATAGAAGTCTACCTTTGCAACAATCTTTTTGCATAGGTTCTCCTGTGCCACAACAACCATCTGTGAGTACAGATTCTGTAACATTAGCTAGTACAGCTACCCAACAAAGACAATCAAAAGAACTTGAAGCCAAACGTATTAGATTAAAGTGTTTAGAAACTGAGATTGAGATTCGGAAGCAAACAGCAGAGTTAGAGGCACTGTTAGAGTTGAAAAGTGCTCAAAGTGACTATCTGTTAAGTTTAGATGATCATGATCAGACTTTAGTTAAACAAATAGATTCTGATGAACGATTTCGTAGTGACACAAAGACAGATTCTAATAACAACAACCATGTAACTTTTTCATCTAGTACTCCACATGGCCAGGCTAGCTAAAAGTTCATAAGTGATAATTATGAACAACCAAGTCATATTGAACCAGTGTCACCGCTAAATGCATCTGCTTCAGCATTTAAACCAAAAACAATAGATGATTCAACCTTACAATCTGCCACTGGACTAAGTAGTTTTTTTTATTAAGAAAGATCTCATCTTAAATCGCCTATCGAAATTTAACGATAATCCCATGCTGTATGTTTCATGGAAAATAAGTTTTAAGGGCATCATGCTAGAATTAGACCACTGCTTCTACAGAAGAACTCGATTTATTAGTACGTTGGCTGGGGCCTGAGTCATCTCCATTTATATCAGTAAGAATAAGATCTTCTTTATCATTATCAACTGGCTTAGCAAGATTATCTCCATTTTCATCAGTAAGAATAGAATCTTCTTTATAATTCGTGAATCCTATCCAGTTATTCATTTCTTTTTTTTTCTTTCGGTGTGGATCCTGTCTGATCATTTTCCATGAGTCTTTTCCCGCGAACTTAACTTTAAGACCGAGGAGTAGTAAACGACCTTGTACTGTAGAGTGTAGTACGTCCATAAAGGATGCTCTTGTTATTTGTCTGGAGTTAATAGTGGTTTCACAGAGTCTACCGAGTATTGACGCTTCATCCTCAGTGAAAGATCTTCGACTCTGTTGTTGTAGACGTACCAGCCGATTCACTACTAGTATCATAAACTTAACTTATATTTTGTTTGTATTTACGTCTAATTGATGACTCCACAATGCTCTGTAGTTTGTTTTCTGATGTTTCTGTAATCTCTGTGTCAGACTCTTCTTGAAAATCGAATGCAGTTTGTCTGTGGTACGAAAAAAGCATGATGATCATTCATTAGATCAATATTCCCCATTGTTCCTCCTATTGGATTGTCAAAACTTTGATTAACTGAAAGTTCGCCTAGTTCTGTGAGTATTTTGCAGATGACTGAAATGTTGTACCCTTCGATTTCGATTTTTTAAAGCCTTCAGTTTTACTCACTTCTACACATTTACTTAACTTCTCACACGGTGAATTGTACATTCTTTTTGTCCTACATAAGTTTTTCTTTTGACTTTAGAAGACCGCATTCCCCTTCATCATGATTTTAAATATGTTCCATTTTTCGACGAAGTTCAGACAACCCCGACAAATTGCTGCCTGGCAATTCTCCAGCTGTGTTATGATCATCGAATCTGAAAATGACGAAAGATTGTTCAACATACCGGTTTCCTCGAATTTCGTACCGCCAAGCTTACACGATCTTGTCTGATTAGCAGCAAGACAACAAAAACAAGTTATACTTTTCTTCGTTTCCGGTGTAGCCATCTCAGGCCTGCCATATTTGCTGTCATGTGACCGATATTCCACCGCGTGATCGAAAGAAGTGCTAAGTTCTAAAAACAGAATAAAAATGAGCAAACCTGGGAAAAAGCATTAATGGCATGATTTTACATCTCAAAAACATCAAGATTTTTATGGGATTGTAAGAAAAATTTACTTATCAAGTAAATTTTTGAGAAAACTAAGGAGAGCTGACTTAAACATTAATTTTTTACTTATATAAGTATATTTTTATTTACATCTTCAAGTAAATAAAATAAACTTGTAAAAGTAGTACCCCTGTCTGATTGTACGAGTCAGCTTGAGGTTTCAAATCACTGAAATCTTGTTGACGCGTCAAAATAGTTTTATCATATGAGTGAGCTTGAGGTATCAAATCACTGAAATTTTTGTTGAGACATTTAAATAATTTAATTATATGAGTCAGCTTGAGCATTTTTGAGGTATGAAATCAAAGAATTTTGTTGACACGTTAAAATAATTTTATAAAAGAGAACATGCTCGCAATCTAGATTGATTGGAATAAGCCCGTTAAATAAATGTGTGCAAATGTAATCAAAATTTGAGTGAAAACGTAAAACATTTTAGTTCCCAAATGCGTACAAACATAATGCGCCCATTCAACATGTTAAAAGGAGATGTGGTACTATAGTATATGATTGCTCATGAGACCAGTCTCTACAAGAGACCAAAGTAAATCAGCAATTAAAGGCCCCGAGATGGGCATATTATCCTGTCTGAAAAAAAGGATTCATTAATACTTATATTATTTTTGTAGTCATGATGCGAGATCCTAAGTATGTATTACGTACTTCTGGAATATTTGCTGCTGCACAATAAGAGAGGCAACATATAACGTGCAATGGGGATTTCAATCTTATAAGCCGAAAACATACCGACAATGCCAGGCAAAATAAAACGAAAAAGCACCCGAGTTCTTTGAAATGTCAAAATTGTCTCTTTTGAGCAGGGACTTTCTATACTAAGTCCCTGTTTTGAGGAACTTCGTGTAACACAAAGTAGTAGAAGTAAGTCCAACATGGTACAATTGAATAGCTGATGGTATAATTTTATTGTCGGTTTTATGTTTGTAGTAAACAATATATAGATTAGGCGTTATGCCATGATAAAATATAATATACTGGGAGTTGTGTACTGTGTAATTCAAGGTTTGTCCTCCTTTCCTCTTACGATTGTGTTAAGAGGTGTGATTCTTTATATAAAATTCAGGACTTATAAGAACAATATAAACATCGATCACTTTTTAGACGAAGATAGGAATAAAGTGATGACATGCCTGATCCACGAATTGGTCCTGATAAGAATAGTGACATTGAAGAAGTTACTGAACTCACTGACACTAATCAGGTTGAGAGTGCCATTGTCTGTGCTGATAATCTTGTTGATCTTACTGATCAGGTCAATGAAACTGAGAGTGCCAATGTCAGTACTGCCTATCTTATGGAGACTACAGATCATATTGTAACACTTGAGAATCATTCCCATGAGGACAATAATAAACTGGCCATAATTGAACATAAACATTCAGAAGAACACATTGACATTATTATTGAAAAGGCAATGGAATACTGTACATAAAATAATATGCAAGATCAAGTAGAAATACCGAGAGATATCTGTAAACGGTGGTTGTTAAAGGAAGACAGCTACGGACCCCTACAGTTGTCGCAATGCTGGCAAACTCAACAGCATTCGCCCTTTTTTTTATTAAATAATGACAAATATAATCCAATGGAATTGCCGAGGTCTTAAAATAAATCTTCTCGAGTTAACACTTCTAGTTCAGTCTTTTTTACCTATTGCATTTTGTCTTCAAGAAACTCATCTAAAAGAAAGTGACAACGTATCTTTAAAAGGATACAACATGTATAGCACATTTTCTAAGGTAGATGAAAGTGCTGCAGGCGGATCATCCATTTTTGTGAAGGACAACGTTATTCATAGCACAGTCCAACTCACAACGGATCTGCAAGCAGTTGCAATTCGTTTATCATTAGACAAAACAATTACATTATGTTCGATATATATTCCACCTAATTCAACTATCGATAAAGCAAAACTCAAAAACCTCACTGATCAATTACCCTCACCATTTATACTTATGGGCGACTTCAATGCCCACGATCCATTATGGGGTAGCAAGACTCATAATGCCAAAGGTAAGATCATTGAGGACTTTGTCTCTCAAGAAGGATTATGCATTTTTAATGATGGATCTAATACGTATCTTCATCCTGGAAACGGGTCTTATTCTTCTATTGATATCACTATATGCGATCCCTCTCTGCTTCTGGATTATTCATGGAGTGTTCATGATGATCTATGTGGAAGTGATCATTTTCCAATAGTACTTGAACATCTTTTTAATTCTGCCCAACAGAGAGTACCACGTTGGAAACTTGACAAGGCGGACTGGTCCTTGTTTGAGAATCTCTGTCGAGCGGAACTTTAGTCAAAGATGTTTGAGACTGTGCAAGACCCAATTTAAACTTTTAATACAGTTCTAACGTCAATTGCTGACAGAACTATTCCTAAGACCTCGGCAAATCCAAAACATCCCAGTAAACCATGGTTTGATGACGCTTGTGATCAAGCCATAGGTGACCGTAAAAAATCTGAAAGACGGTTCAATCAACAACCAACGACGGAAAACTTGAGTAATTTCCGTATTTTTCGCGCTAAGGCACGGCGGACTTGTAGGCAAGCCCGACGAACATCCTGGGAAAAATTTGTCTCGGGGATTACATCTCGCACTCCGATGACAAAAGTTTGGAATATGGTAAATAAAATAAAAGGTAAAAATTCTAAAGCCACTGTAAAACATTTGAAAGACGGCATTGATCTATTAACATCTGAAAAGGATATTGCCAACAAACTTGGTGAAACTTTTGCGACGTCTTCTTCTTGTAACAACTACAGGGAAGACTTTAAAAAAGTTAAAAAAACAAAAAGAAAAAATTAAATTAAACTTTAAATCAAAAAATGGTGAAAATTATAATAAACTATTTTCTCTTGAAGAACTTAAAACATCTCTGTCAAAAGCCCATGATACAGCTTGTGGGCCTGATAATATTCACTACCAACTCTTAAAACACTTGCCAGATTCCTCGCTAGAAGCTCTCTTGCAGCTAATGAATAACATCTGGGAATCTGGTGATTAACCATCAATCTGGAAGCTTGCAACCGTCGTGCCTATTCCAAAACCAAGTAAAGATCATACGGATCCTATTAATTATCGACCAATTGCTCTTACCAGTTGTGTCTGTAAAACACTCGAACGGATGGTCAATGATCGCCTTGTTTGGTTCCTGGAATCCAATGGGCTATTAGCCAATATCCAGTGTGGATTCCGACAGGGCCGCAGTACTCTTGATCATCTTGTTCGATTCGAATCATTTGTCCGTAATGGTTTTGCGAAAAATGAACATGTGGTGTCGGTCTTATATAACTTATATAGGGCAATGGTGTAGATTAAAAATTACACCACTCCAGACCCTTTTCTTTTCCACATAATTGATATGGCCAATTATTAACAAGTTCCGGGTCGAGTCCGATACCGATACCAATATTACATTCACCTGGCTGTTACCTATTTCCTTATCTGTACGTTCCGCATTTGACTGGCGCACCACTAAAAGATGTATCAGGCAAACGGGTCATAATCACAGGGTTGACACCCCTAAATTCAATCATGTCAAATTGTTCCCTATTGTAATCAGTAAGACTTTCTAAGATAACAATACGAATACTAAATATCTGGACTTAAAATAAAGCGTATGCATAGGTACAGTTTTCAATTTGTGAGCGGGCATGACGTAAACAGCGAATACATCAGCACCAACACACATAATTACGCCAGTAAACACGTGTTAAAAGACACAAGAATTGATATAATTCACAAGTAAGTTTCTTTCTCAGCTTTATATCTTAGCTAATAAAATATGTATTATCTTCAACTGTAAAATAAATAAAAATATAAGAGAAATCTTTCTAAAATATATACAAAAATATGTAAATTTTAATACACTTAATTTTACTGATAAACTCGTGATAATACTTAATCCATCAACACCAAATGATGTAAAAGCAGTTGTTTCTTTTATTAAAGAGTCATAAGAACTGAGGAAAGGAGAACAGTTACTGATTTTATCATATTTCTTATAATATTGTCGAGTTTTCATGATGTTTTATTATGATTGTTTGTCAATGTATTTGCCATAACCAAAATTGGTTTTTGTATGTTTTGCAAATCAAGATTATTATAGTTACTATTAACATGTAGATCATATCTGCTAGAACAATCGGTCTGTTTTCACAAAAACTGATTGGGGTTAATTACTATTGAAATTCATAAACATGATATATAGGCATTTTTGTTTTATTAAATTGTATGCCTATGTACATTGTATTAATTCTTTTTAACTTATTGTTTAAATATATATTAAGAGAACAGAATTATTAATTACAGATCCAGAATTGAAAAGGGTTATATATGGGGACATACTAAGTAATAATGGAAATGTAGATCCATTTGATACTGTGCATGTTGTTGGCGAGAGCCAAGCAGTTCTACATGTGAACCAGGAAATTAAGTATGAAAGCACAACAGTTCAGCTTGAGCAGTTGAACCTGATAACCCTCCAGTTGAGCAGTTTTCTGATTTGGTAAACAATTTTAATATCTCTAATTAGAAATAACAGAAAAAGATAAAGAAACATACCAAGAAATTTTTTAAAGGTCTTTCAAAACAACAACTTATGGATAGAAACATGAGCGCAAAACATGAGTTACCAACGACAATTTTTGTTTAAGGTGAAAGAATGATATATGCTTCAATACCAGTAGTATACTGTAAGGATTAAAACAGTTCTACCCAATATAAGTTTCGGACAGTTTTAGTTTAAACTATAACAGTTGTGGTGTATGTTTTTTTTTTTTTTTTATACTTAAGATGAAACTGTGAACTTGACATTCCAGGACATTTTTGCCTTTACAACTGGATTAAAATCACCACCACCCCTAGGATTGAATCCAGAACCATCAATCGCATTTCTCCATGTAGAGAATCTTAATCATCGCCTTGAGAAGAAAGATGTTTAGCAAGAATTCCATCTGCGGCTACATTGATCCCCATTGAAAATATGGAAGAAGTTAACCACGATATGCTGGTTAGAAGTGTCGAGTCTGACAATGAATACCAAGTTAACTCAAAGATGATTTACCAAAATGTTCATGTCCAGATTGGAGGAAACATCACGGGTCATGTAAGCATAATATGCTGGCAGTCATGATGAATATGCCAAACAAAGATTGGAATACACTGCCAGAGTACTTGAAAGTAACCCCTCATTTTAATATTGATTTTGGACTTCTAGAAACAAACAGAACAGAAACACTGATTGTTAAGCATGCAAGCAGCTCAATGAAATATGAATGCCAACAAGATTCAACTTCTTGCAGAGATAACACAGTAGAAAATTCCTCTTCCAACGCTCAAAACTTATGTTTAGACAACATTAAACAAATTACATCCAATTTATTTTGTGTTAATAACAGCCAATACCTAGAAGAGTTCAATAATTGGTAGTGTTGATAAAAGAAACTGAAATGGAAGCATCACCACATCAAAATGGTCTTCGATTAGATTTGCCTGCTACCAAAAAGAAGACCATATGTAGAAGTCAGAAAAACAGCCTTAACACAAAGAAATAAAAAAAATTACACTCTTATACGTTTTTGGGATAAAATTATGATTAATTTATCTAAAACTGCAAGAATTGTTTGTATTAAAAAGATCTGTTAGGAAAAAAGCAAATAAAAAGCAGTAACGAACAAGTGTTATAAGTTTTAAGTTGATGCTGCTTCACCTTGACCAAAAATTTGACCTTATACAGGATAAATAAACATGATAAATAGATGGACACACGGAAAGTACGGAATAACAATAAGGAAAATGTTCTTAAGCAGTAGGCCATGAATAAGGCAGTTGAGCAAAATATTCTCCATGGAAATGAGATAGGTCAATGCCTATCCAACTGTATACCATATTTATTTCAGTTACTTATATAGGTAATTTTTGTTTTAAAAAATTATAAAATACCTCAATTGAGTTATTTTAAATTGCAATAGAAGCATGGACTTAGTTTTCATGATTTTTTACAGTATTTTATATCATAAAATGAAGAATTTATTAAATTTGAGCGGAGTTTAGAGATTAAGGGTTACTTTAAAAATAATGACAAAAATAATTCTTGAAAAAGTTATTTTATACATCTTTGAAATAATTAGTAATAACACTTATTTAAGGAACATATGTAATTGTTTTGGGTTACAAATTATAAATAACTTCAAGTTCTTACTTATTAGTTCACAAGTTTCGATCTATTTGTATCTGTCTACCTTCAAGACTTTTGAGGAAAATGGTATTTTAATAGTCCCAAGTGACCAATCTTTGACCCAAAAGCATCGATATGAAAGATAAATGCGTCAGAAAGGCAATTAGTGTTTCAGAAAGATTAGATTTCATAGCTCATGGGGAAAATAACCAGATGACTGCGAAAATTTGTTAAAGCTTGTAAAATCTGTATAGTTGGACACCTATAAAAATAATATTTAGAAAAGTAACTTATATAAGTACTATTTAAAATAGCCTCGTTTTCAACATTACTTGTATAGGTTATTTTAAATGTTACTTGTTTAAGTAATGCCCCTGACTGTACATCATTGACCTACCACCATTGCTTCCACATAAACTGACCTTATAATAAACTAAGTAAAATTTCCCCCTGACTGTACATCATTGACCTACCACCATTGCTTTCACATAAACTGACCTTAAAACAAACTAAGTAAAATTTTCAAAGTACATTTACCAAAGGTTCTATAATTTCCTAAACAAGATTATCAGGATTTCAGTTTTAAAGCAGTTGTGCACATACATAATATTGATAATATTTTACTATGTGATTGTAGGTATCCTAGACAATTTATTTCTGCAGAGAAATATACCAACCAGAATAGTGGAAGTCAATGGAATGGTGATATTTTAGCACCTTGTGCCACATTTGATGAAACCATTCTATGTTGGTGACACTCAAATGTTCATGGGGAGAAGACATGTTCATTGATATTTTGACTTTTTTCACAAGGTAATCTTATATTTCATTTATATTTATTGTATAATTGGATTCACAATAAATGGTCATCAAAGACTCACTTAGGTGAATAATGAAGAAACACACGTGTGATCCTGATTTAAAACTGTCATCAATTTTCACTAAAAACATACAAACTTTTCAGTCACAAGCCTGATCCTCATTAATTTTAAAACTTTGTAAAAATTCTATTGACCTGTAGAATAAATTCTTGCAGTCTTACCAGTTTATTAAAATAAGTAATGGACACAATACACCATGACTAGGATCTACAACGTACGTCACGAGTCACGTGATATTTGTAAGTGTCCAGCCGCCATTTCTGGAATTTCGAAGCGAACAAAGAAGTCTATGATAAATTTGCCATGAAAGCATGTATAGGTGAGACTATATTGATTGATTGATTGATTGTTGATTGCTTAACGCCGCATTAGCACAAAAAGGTTATATCGCGGCGAGAGCTAATTCGAATATTTTTACAATTTAAAGCATATTTTTAAAATAAGACAAAAGGTCCTTCAATATACTAAAATTCTTGACTAAAGCAAATTGAGTATATACAAGTAAAAATCAACAGTAAAATAACATGATAAAAATTAAAATCGATTTAAATATAATAACAATTTTATATTCTATAATAAATTCCAATTTCTTTTAAAAAAGCAACAATATTTGTAAATGGAACATTATTAAATAAATCATACATATTATTGACATTGAAATGCTTCTTACGAATATCAGCAAAGTCAATACAATTAATTAAAACATGTTTAATAGTATACTTGCAGTTGCAAGGAACACATTGTGGTTCATCTTCATTTTTTAAAAGATACTCGTGTGTTATTCTATGACCAATACGGCATCTGGTAATAACACACTGATCTTTTCTGCACATAATATTATTAAAAGGTTTGCCTAAATTAGGTTTAATTTCATGCAATTTATTATCATCTTTTTTACTCTATTTATTTTTCAATATATTAAAAACATATTCCCTAATATTAGATTTAAAATCAGTATATGGTATATCACAGTTCGATACAGGGTCATCCAGGGCATTCTTTGCCTCAAGGTCTACAGCTGTGTTTCCAAGGATTCCAACATGACTCGGAACCCATAGAAATATTATTTCTTTCAGAAGAATTTTTAAATTCCTCATTACATATAAAATTTTCAGGATTATTGGGTTTTTAATTTTAGTATTTCGTATAGCTTGTAAACATGAAAGTGAATCCGAACATATAATAAATTTGGATTTATCTGAAGAAGCAATAAATTTCAAAGCCAAAATTATTGCTTCTGCTTCAGCAGTAAAGATGGATGCATCAGATGGCAAACGGAGGGTTGCAGCTCTGTCCCTGAAGACAGCAGCAGATGCAACTCTATCACCATCTTTTGATCCATCAGTATAGACAGTTGAAAAATCTAGATAATCGGCTTTAATTTCAGCATAGTGTTGCTGAATTAAAAGAGGATTTGTTTTATTTTCATTGTGTTCACGGAGATCAAATATCATTTTTGGTTTGGGAAGTTCCCATGGAGGACATTTGCAAGTTTGAACTTGAGCAACAGATTTTAAATCAAAAGAAGCTAAATGTGGTTTTAAACGTAAACCTAACGGGGGAATTTTATTTTCATGTTTTGCAAAAATATCTTCATAAATCGGATTAAAAACACAGCTGTAGGCAGGATTATCTGAATGGGCTTTTAGTTTGACAGCATATTGAAGTCCAAGCTTCAAACGTCTGTCAGTGAGTGAGTGCTCATCAGCCTCTACATACAGACTCTCAACTGGTGAGGTTTTAAATGCGCCAAGACAGAGACGCAAACCTTGGTGATGCACAGCATCGAGAATCTGTATGTAGAACTTCCTTGCAGAGCCATAATCTAGTTTAGATCTAACTAGAGATCTATATAAATTGAGTAAAATGTTGCGATCAGCACCCCAGTCAGTGCTGCCGACAACTTTTAAAATATCTAAAGCTTTTAAACATCTCGATTTTAACATTTTGATATGGGGTAGAAAGGTTAACTTTTTTTATCAAAAAGTAAACCAAGAAATTTGGTTTCATCAACCATTTTAATTGGGTTGCCGTACAAAGTTAGTTCTGGATCAAGATGCAATTTTCTTTTGTTACAAAAATGCATCCCGACCGTTTTTGACGTGGAAAATTTGGATATTTATTCTTTATACAAATGCCAGAAGTGATTATATAATTATTGTGACTTCAAGTAGGAGGAACTTGAAAAGACACAAAAATGCTGTACATAACAACAATGTGAGGTATGTTGGTTGTAACGAGCCAAACTGTGACCGCATGTTTTTTCCGAAAGGAGTTTTACTAAATTCATCTTCAGAGTACTCGCAAGAAACCAGTAGACGAAGCTAGGGATCTGTTCCGAGACGCTTACCTGGGTTATACCTCCAGGGAGACCATCGAAACATGTGGCTCGCAGAAAAAGAAATTAAATAGAGCCGAAGAGGAATATTTTCCATGGGTCCAGCCGTCCAGAAGTCCCTGAGGTACAAGAGTCTGTGGATGAGGTGATTCTACATTTGACTTTAAATTTTACAATTTATTTGATAATTTTAGAAATCGACCATATTTTATAGATATACGCCAATATATAAATTCACGGAGATCAAATATAATTTTTGGTTTGGGAAATTCCCATGGAGGACATTGTTTTAACTTGAGCAACATATTTTAAAGCAAAATAAGCTAAATGTGGTTTTAAACGTATACCATCTCCACACAAACATCATATTTCATAGTTGCTAGGTTTAATACCCTTGTCAAGGTATTTTTCTGTCTAGGGGCAGCTTTTGACAAATCATATTTTGCAATATTAAAAGTAATATGTGTATCCTTTAATGCGTCCGAATATACTGCTTGCCAGTTGCATATTTTTTTGGAAAGCTCTTTAGAATTAGCATCTGTTGTTTTTTCTCCGTCACTTTTCAAGAAAGAAAATTTGATATAAAAGAAATCAGCAGTGCGTTAAAAAACAATTGGAAAGACACGCGACACTCTGGATAGTTTAAATGACAAGTGTCGCAAGCGTGTGCCAACAAGGCCAATACAATAAATAAAACAATGCTATTTAATTATATTTTTGCTAGTACAGCATACTTCCCCGTTATTCCATACAAAACGGAACAAGTTGTATGTATATCACATACGAAATTTTCATTGCACACGTCAGTGCTTTAATAATTTAGTTTTTAATGTACATTTACTCAGTAATATTTAAATAAATTAATCAACATATCAGCATTTTTCCTTACTTTCAACGCTCCCCGTCTAGTATCAATCATTTTTATAACAAAAATATCTGTATAGATGAACTGCCTGTGACTAAATTATTTGACATTTGTTAATGCACGCTAATGGTTGATTTGCTTTTGGTATTGTACTTGTAATATTTTGTATTTTCTATCGTTAATAAAAAAAATAAGCATTAAGTTTTTTGACTGGTTTTAATTTTATTGTGCGTTTACAAACAAACAAACAGGGGATCCTTTACACCTAGTCAGTCGTTTTTTGCCACCAAAGTCAACCTAGACTTGTAACCCATCTACCCCACGGCATCCCATTCTTTGTACATTTCGTCATGTTATTGTATATTTTACTGGTAAAGCAGCGACATGTTCTAAAATACAAGTACTCCACTGCTCCGAAAGACATTCTATATACCGATGTTTCTTAAAACATTTTATGACTTCTTCCCTTAGTATCCTCTATATTTTCGAAGCAAGCTGGTGTTCACAAAATTTTTAAATATTTATGCACATTATTAAATTAATTCACGCGTCCGGCGTATCTTGAGGAAACAAATTATGGTTAGTTTGTCTTTTCTTGACCGGCAGTAAAACGCTTGTTCAAGTGAGGTTTCCGTTGGACTGTGCGGGATGAATTAAGTTTGCAGTCACGTGCTGTCATAACGAGGACGTTAATTTCGAAGAGAGTGCCATACTCTTTGAACGTAAAGAACCCTTGCACCATCTCTTTGATGGTTCCTAGGTTTTGACCTATTGCAAGGATAAATGTCTGTCCCTTTCCAATATGCTTTCCCCGACCATTATGTCCCTATTTGCCTCTATAATAAGAACATACTTATTGTTCATTGTTAATTTGTTCCTCGTCCTTAACGTGTATGGAATACTTGCCACTGGACGTTAAGCAACCATCAATCAATATTTTTACAAGAATTGTATCTATTTTTAGCCTCATTTGCACAATTCTTTATATGCATAATGAAACCAAGGGAAAATCGTAATGTTTTATGCCTTTTTAAAATTTACCCAAAAGCATATTTACTGAGGTAGTTGAGTTTTTAGAGTAAGGTCAATTGGAACCTATCCATATTAATATGTTTTTGTCAATACTAATGAAAAATGAAGCAATTTGGCACTTTGCCAGGAGCACGGACTTAAAGGCGGGATATTTCAACATACAAAAATGCAGCGACAAACGCAATCAAATCCAGCTATTTTAGAAGAAGTTCGAATACTTAGTACGATAGAAAAAGATGCAACAGACAATGTTCGTACCAACATCAAACAGGAACAAGAGGTAATATATACAGCAGAACCTGTGAATGTTACAATACAAACGCAAGATAAAAGCTATGAAGTGCCAACAGAAAACAGCTTGTTAGAATTATTAAACAGAAAAATAAGAGATTATTTAGAGGCGTCTGAAGAATTGTGTAAAAGAACAAGAAGCACTCAATCAATTTGTTAAAATGTTTTTCTGCTCTGTTTTGATCTGATGATTTAGGCCCTTTTCAACTGATTTCTGAAAAGAATTTGTTTTTCCGTTGTATATGAATATTTTTCTGCAACAACAGCTTACCTTTTCTTCTTTTCTTCCAAAAATCGTGTTTATTTATCATTTTACATCAGACATTTATGGCATATACAGTGAAAATGATATTTTAGGATTCGTACTTTACACACACTGTAGTGAAAATTAGACCAGACTTGTACATTTAAATATCTCTGAATAGAAAGTGTATGCTATATAGCTTACTATTATTTTTCATAAATCAAACATAACTCAACTCTAGAAGACAACAGTCGGCATTAGACTTCAAAAACATTGTAACAGAACTAGATGAACACAAATGCGGATGCAGCTTAGATAGTTATTCCAAATTCCAATCCGCAGACATATATTATTGGAGGATGAAGAAAAAGAGCATACCAAAAGGGAATGACAGAATGGAGAAAATATGCCAAATTATTCGTCTGTCTGCTGTCAAAATTCAAAAACATGAACATTGTCAATTGTTCCATGTCGACCAGAGGAGTGTTCGCCGAAATGTAACAGTATGATCGTCTTTTACAACATTTGAACCGGATGCCACCTTTATGTTTTAATCAAAGCGCTGTAAGCACTGTAGGCAGTTAACCAAAAAACAAGGCAAACATAATTATGAAAACTGTGGCAATGTTGCTTCAACTTTTTTTTAAAGATTTAAAAGAACAAACATTAAACATTCATATATAATTGTACATTTATGTTCATTTAATGAATTAAACATTAAGGCAAATAATTCATATTTTATCAAGGTTTTCAATAGCAACGCACATGACCACGAATGGTCATGAGTCTTTAATGAGTCAGCAGTGGTACAAATTTGCAATGATTGCAGTTCTTCTACTTGATCGTAATTGTTCATATTAGTTGACTGTTAGTAGTCCAAGTTGACTTTAGTACAAGCTTGTAAAAGTATGAATGGACTTGCTTCCCTGGAAACAAAAACTGAGTTTGTGTTGTACAGTACAAAAGTTATGAGACACAAATCAGACAAATGTTTACTACTACAGGGATCAATGGTGAGGTCTGACTGATAAATGTAAATGACTCCCACCTTCACACCAAGTCCATGATGTCTAAGTTTGTAATAAAATGTCAGGTGTTAGGGTCTAGCAAAGTGATATGCATATGTGTCGCCTATGAGATTCACCTTGTATGTCATTCAATCTTTTTTGAAATGACAAACAGGAATGAATATGGTTTAGGCGTTGGCATCTCAATCTTTTACAAGTTCTCCAAACACAAACAAGAGGGTGTGGGGTGACCCTAGGGACTACCCCTAATTTTCATTTGATTTTTTATATTGTACCATACATGAATATATATGGTTTATTGGTGGGGATCTCGACCGTTATCAAGCTTTCAAACAGGAGGGGGTGGGGGACCCCAGTGACTTCCCCTTTATTTAATTTGATTTGTTATATTGTCCAATACATGAATATATATGGTTGAGGAGTGGGGATCTCATCTGTTTCTAAGTTATCAAACAGGAGTGGGTAGGGTGATCCTAAGGACTCTCCCTATATTTCATTTGATTAGTTCTCATACATGAATATATATGGTTTAATTTAAAGGTGGGGATCTTGACTATTTCCAATTTCTCTATCAGGTGACTGCAGGGACTCCCCCTATATTTCATTTAAAAGGGGGACGAAAGATACCAAAGGGACAGTGAAACTCATAAATATAAAACAAACTGACAACGCCATGGCTAAAAATGAAAAAGACAAACAGAAAAACAATAGTACACATGACACAACATAGAAAACTAAAGAATAAACAACACGAACCCCACCAAAAACTAGGGATGATCTCAGGTGCTGCGGAAGGGTAAGCAGATCCTGCTCCACAGGCGGCACCCGTCGTGTTGCTTATGTGATTAAAAATCCGATAAATAGTCTAATTCGCTAGGTCAAATTCATGAAAGGGAAGGGGATTGTAGTTGAGACGTAAGGAACATATCCGATATCATTTGTGAAACGGATATTCCATAACGGTCAACCAACTCGTGATGGCGTCCGTAAAATTTACGAAGGGATGATTTCAACTTCACCATTTGGAACTCTTGATTTAATAGCTTCCTTGTGAGCAGTAACCCTCTATCAAGAAAATCATAATAGGAAATGCCAGCACGGGAATATCGTATCAATTGGGAGATATATACCCCGTATGCAGGTGCTGCTGGAATGTTGCTACTTAGAAATGGAAAGTTCACAATTGGAAAGCTGAAATCATCTCTTTTGTCGTAAAGTGTTGTCTTCAACCGACCCTCATTGTCAATTTCTAGATGTAAGTCAAGATATGAAGCCGACTTAACTGTATCTGTAGTATCCTTTATCTCCAATTCTATGGGATATAGATGCGATCCACATAGTCACCAAATTTTGAATTGTTTAATTTAGAGTTGTGGATCCCAACTGTTTCAAACTCTCAAACATGAGGGGTAGGGTGACCACAGGGACTTCCCCTATATTTCATTTTGGTCTGTTGTGGATAGTTGTCTCATTGGCAATCATACCACATCTTTTTTTTTATATAAGAAACTTCCAGCTATTTTAACTGACCTATCAAAACTGAGAAGAAAAAAATACCCCTTGAAATTGCAGTAATATGTTTAACTTGAAAAACATTTAACATGCATTACCAACATTTATCACTGATAAAAAAAAATTAAACTGTTAGATAAACTGTTACCACTGTCACATTGTATTGGATTTTGACATTAAAATTGATGTACAAAATATTTTCTGCTTTTTCTTTCTTTTATATATATATCTGAGACTACTTTGTTATAGTAGTCTCAGCCTATATCTTTTGGTTTTCAATTCTAGTGTTTATATTTATTCACCATGCACAGATGTATTTTGTCACCTGTCTGGATTTTCTAGTTTAAAATAGCCAAAACCCGGGATTACCCTTATCCGCTTCCGGAATCGGATCCGATATTGTAATCTCGCGGCAGCCATTTTATTTTCAACGTTGTTTTTGACAGAGAGTGAGATAAGAGTGAGATACGATTTCACTCGGATTTACACATTATTAATCGGCGATTTTCTGTATAAAGCTAGCGGTTGAACAAATTGAACATCGCTCTCATGAATGGTAATCATAAAAATAAGTTTGAGATCGTTTATTGATCTTTATAAGGAGACTTGGGTAAAAATGTTTGCAATGTTATTTTTTTATTTTCTGTCAAGGTCCGTTGGGCATGTAGGGCGTAGCTAGTAACCAAGTAGAAAGTCCGACTGCAAAATTGGAAGGTCGCAGACCTCGGACCACCGCTAATTTGAAACCTTGCGTCCAAATTGAAAAGATACGAAAATTTCGTTTTCTAATTCAAAATTGCCGCCAACAGCGTGATCAGTTGAACTTGTATAATAGTCTACTGACGTATACATACGTTGTTGACTACGACGTATTGACGACAAACAATATTCCTACGACTTTTGCAATTTGGAATATCTTAACTACTTGTCTTTAGAGATTTTCGGCGATTAAATATTTCATACATTTGTTCTTTGACATCTTAGCCAAAAGCTCAGGGGATAATAAACTACATAAGGATTTCTAATGTGCTCTACTTCCTATGTGCAACTTCAAAACTTTTGGGAAAATCGACGATCATTTAAGGTTTTTCTGGTCATATTTTTTGTAATCCAGAATGAAAAGTTGAAAAAACTGTCCAATAAGTTATAAATAATATAGTAGCCAGCTAGATGATAACAATGGCACATATTTCAGCATTTATTGGGTAGCACACAAATCCAGGGTGCTCGCATAAGGCAGCTTAACTGCCTAAAAATAACTGTATTATATCACTTTTTTAACTGTTTTAAAAATAAAATTGAACTTGTGACTTTCTTCATGTATCTAATTGCCTAATAGGTAGAATATACAATAAAGGGCTGCGCTTTAGCGCATGATACGCCCGTTGCTCTTAAAGACGGGCGTATAAGTTATTGTTCCAAAATTGGAAAATCCCCCCTTTTTTAAGCATAAAAATTCATAACACAGAAATGTAAAATCTGAAATTTCTGAAAATTGAAAGGGAACTTACATCAATAGATATAAACAATTCACCAAAGTTTCATGGACATTGGTGAAAGCCTTTTTGAGTTATTGCCCTAAGTGTTAAAAAAATCCCCCATTTTTATGGATAAAGCCCCATAAATCCCAAACTTAAAATCTGAAACTTATTAAAATTGAAAGGGAGCTTACATTAATAGATATAAACAATTCACCAAAGTTTCATGGACATTGGTGAAAGCCTTTTAGGGTTATTGTCCAGAGTGTTGAAAATCCCCCCTTTTTTATGAATAAAGCCGCATAAATCCCAAACTTAAAATCTGAAATTTTAAGCAAGACTGTTTAATCTATATAGAAATACTCTTACAGATGATGGTATCGCGAAGAGCGCGTTTCATGTCATCTTGTATATTTATCTATGTATATATATCTTGGTATTTTTTGCTGATAATCCGTACCATAGTGATACACGTGTACAATTCAAATTTACAGCTGAAAATAAATGAAAGAAATACTTATTAAATTAATCTCTTGATTAAATTGAGAAAAGATAAAAAAAAAATAAGCAGAAACTAAACTACATGCATGTATATGATCTAGGATTGCATTTTATTTTAATACTTTTCATAAGTTTTCCAGTCCTTGTCTTTTATCATCAAGCACATATATCACTAAGATTGTGAGATTTAAAAGTTAATTCAAGGATTTATTTACCATAGCAGCTTTTAAAATATCTGTATATGTGTTCATAATTTCCAAAAAAAGGCATTTACATTGAAATTTTGTTTTAACAGATGATTATGAGAAGGCACTGAAAAAGCGTCAAAGGGCCATTGAGTCATCAAATGTGGACACTAATGACGAAGAAGAAGCCAGGAGGGCAGTGAAGCAACCTCAACGATTGGGGCATGCTTTTAGTGATTCAGAGGGTAAAGTAGACGTTACTTATTCTATTGATAAATGATTTTCAAGAATTTGTTGAAGGGATTCTTCAAATATATTTATATTACATGTTACACTGAATAGATTTTGTTGAATCAGTTGATATTTACAGTGAAATCATAAGTTGAACTACATTATTTTATTTTTTTGTACATTGATTTGGAATGGTTGCACAATTTCTACTTGAATAAATATAAATATCTTCAATTTCTACTTAAGTGCTAGTCTTTGTAAGAAGCAGGCAATTTAGGTAAAAGTCAAAACATGATCAGAAAAAAACCACTGAGCTAATCATGTTATTTAATACTAACCATCATTCTGAGTTAAAAATTATTAGTCTTTCGTTTGTGTGTGTCTGGTTGTATCAAATAACTCGGTTAGAAATTTGGGTAGAATGATAGCAAATTACAGAGTTATCTCCCCTCATTCGATAATTTCTAGTGCATTTCAACCAAATGGTATCTTCTATTACCAAAACAGAAAACGAAAATAAATGTTATTTTTGTGCATACCTACATATTATGAACTGAAATCAATGTCAACTTGGGTGGGGTTTTTTGTCATGTTTTCACCACTGCCTGATTCTTAGGCAGACTGGCACTTAAATGATTATCTTCAAACTCCACTTACATAAATATCTTCAAATTCTACTTGCATAAATATTCTTGTAAGCATTATACAAAACAATATTTAACATGTAGGTTTCTTGGTATATTCAAAATTAATTGATCATATGCTTCAATAATGGTAAGCATGCTTGCCTCTAGTGCCGTAAGTTATAGGTTCGCCCCTCAGCCGGATCAAACCTAAGACTTAGGTTGAACCTGGCATTGAGATGATGGAACAAAGACTGGTCAGTCCGGAGTCAGAATAATGTGTCCAGGTAAGGAGGTAACATGTCTTCCAGCAAACTGTTACCTTGTGAGCTAGCACATTAATATCCGTCTGAACATGTCGGTCTAGTACAAAGCGGGGTTAATATTCATTTCTCATTAATATGGTCTCGTATGCATCTGACTTGCCACTCGACGTTAAAAAACTATTCATCTATCCTTATTGTTAAGATAAGCTGTGTCTTTGATCTAAGTATTTGATCTTGGTTTTTGGTTAAATAAATCGTCATTTCAGCTTTATTTAGTCAATTGCAGCAGGTTCATTTGTTGTTTTTTTATTTAGATTTTACTTTTACATTTCATTAGCTTCAGCTTACCATGGTAAAAATTCAAACATAATTATGTCCAGGTGTCCATTAAGATCAACCCCTGAGAGTAGAAGGAGGTCATTGTCAACACCCGACAGTGGAAGGAGGACAAGCACAATTAGAGCAACTCCAGAGGGCCCAGTAACACCAATAAATCACCCTGCTCAGTCAGGAATAGTACAGCAGAAGCAAACACAAAAAACTATTAAAGAAGACTGCAATGGCAGCAATTGAGCTGGATTTTTCATCCACAGAGGAGGACCCATTACCAGTTATTGAAAAAAAACGAGAACCCGTCCCTGTTCAATCAAATTCTGATTCTGAACCAGCTTCAAAGAAAACCCAGCAAAAAAAGGAAGGTTGTTAGAGTGGCTTCATCTGATTCAGATGACTCTCCTATTGATCGAAACCCCGTCAAAAAGAGTTGAAGTGTTCCAAAAAAGAAAAAAAAACTCTTTATTTGTAGAAAGATAATTATTTTCAATTCTGGTCAAATGTAAATCATACCTTTCCATTTTTAATTTTACAGTTCTTTAATCATATTAAAGTCTTTGTTCTCCCATCATTAGCAGAAACATTTTTTATCAAATGACAAAAAAAAATTACAAGTCTTCATAATCATTCTCTTTTTTTACTCCATTATAAAGATTCTGATCGTGAAATGTATAAAGTAGAACAAAATTTTAATCAAATTCAAATTACAAAGTTATTTTTTAAATGTCCTCCTGTGTAAATAATCTTCTTATATTGCTTTCACATGGAAATTTTCTAAAAAGATTAACTTCTGTTATTCTGCAGACCACCAAATCAAGTTCAGATTGAGACAAGTATTATGTTTGTCCTGTTCATGCAATTCACTCAAAAAGAGAACTTGATTCAATCATTGCATTCCTCTTTTTCCCATACAAATAAGATTATGCCTTCCTCTGCAGTCTACTTAAAATGTGACAGAGAAAACTGTTATGCACATTCTTTCCCCAATGTGCATTGTACTATGTAGCTATTAGAGAATTCATGAGATGTATCCATAGTAAAAACAAATAAGATTTAGTAAGACCTATTGCATTTTTCCCCATTAGTTTATATTTTTCTTCAATAATATTCTTTATGTACTCTGCAGTCCTTCTTTTGTGGCAGAGAAATTCATTGAAGCAGGAATGACTAATGTCCAATGTGTACTCTGCAGTCCATTATTAGTGGCAGAGAAAACTGTTGAGCACATAGTATTTCTCCTGCCATCACACCAGTTGCTTCTCCGACTCCATCTTCATCAGTCACCATGTCCTCAGGGTCACCAAAATAACCGAGAAGATATTCAGAACAGCGAATGGTATCACTTAAAGATCAAAGATGTTGTTTGTATTGCTAATTCAAAAACACACTGTGACTATGCTGAAGTCATTTGAAAAAAAACTTCAAAGGGACTTACAAATTGCATGCTTTCAGCAAATGTACATTACAAAGACAGTGTTCACATTATTTCAATTTTTTATTCGTTAGAAAAGACAGAATATAGCCAAGAACACTACCAAGTCATCAAAGAAAAACTACTCAAACTTTATTAGAATATAAATATCATATTGTATTGTTGATTGATTGTTGGTTGCTTAATGTCCAGTGGCAAGTAGTTCATGCAAATTCAGGACGAGGACAAGTTAACACTAGATACAATAGGTATGTTGATACGATAGAGGCCATCTGGGATGATGGTCGGGAAAATTTCGACTGCCACTGGAAAAGGAGGGTATCTCGGATAGGGACAGAAATTTCGCCTTGCAACAGGCACCTACGTTCCCCTAAACAGAGTTGTTGCAAAGGTTCTAAACATGCACAGAGCCTGGCACTCTCTTTTCACGAGGATTTAATGTCCCCCTTCTGACCGGACATGACTGCGAACTTGATACATCCCGTACAGCCGAACGGACGCCCCACTTCGGCTTCGCTTTACTGCCAGTCGGGAGAAGACAAAGTGACCAAAATAAGGGGTTGTAACATGGTTACATATAAGAGCAATGACTTGGCATATAAAAAGTATCATAGGATTTCTTGTATTTGTTATGAACTTGTTCTCGTTCTGAATAGGCATGAACTGTTTGCCACTGGACGTTAAGCAACCAACAATTAATCAATCACTCCTTATGCAAGGTAACAGTCTCCAGTGCAGTCAACTGAGACGTTTTTTAGTAGGCAGGAAGTACAAACAAGAAAAAAGCAACGCAAAACTCCGGAAACCTCAGGCCTAACCGGCTTCCTTCGCAGTAATTTGCAGCACAGCAATAAGTCAAAGCTACAACTGAAAGAAAAAAATCACCAACAGAAGGACAAAATTACCAATCTGCAGAATGAGATTTTACACACTAGATTTCAACAAAGAAGTAACACTAGACTTAAGCAAATCACCAGAAACTAAAGATACCGTGAGAACTTGCAATGCTGAGATGGGAAAAGCATGTCCTGAGGAAAATTCGTATCAAATTTGATATCAAAGGCAATACTGTTAAATACATTAAAGCCTTTAACAGAAAGAAGCGTGATTTCAACAGCAATGGCAAAAAAGATATCGATAGTGGTCTGGATTTATTTTAACTGCAATTGGCTAAGAGGCGAGATACGGACAAGGCATTAGATTAGTGCTGGCTGAGAAGAATACAAACGGAAAATCTCGTGTTACTGCCTGCAAAGATTACTGATTACCTGAAATTATAAAACTATTCATCTTTTAAATTTTGTCTGTTTCACATTTTGTATTTATTTTAAATTATTTATTTGTTTACTCCTTTTCATGATAAAGGCCGATCGTTTACAAAAAGAAAGTGACTCCTGAGCGTTGGTACTAGTATATTTTATATAGTCTTCCTGGTTGTTGTAATACTAGATTTCATCTGTGATGTATGACTTCCTTTACTTCCGTCTAATTCAAGTTGTATCGCCTACTTGTGGTTTTGACAGTGGAAGGATAAACGCACCCAAATTGTAGCGGTCATTTACAGTACATCAAAATTCACCTTGCTAATATAAAAGTAAGATGTGATATGATTACGTTCGGGTACGTTGTTTGACTCCATTCTTTCTATTTTTCTTTCCTTTCAAAATGGCCAAAAATATAGTGAAAAAGGAAAGAAATAAAAATAAAAATATTCACAATTTGTTGAAAAAGATTCAAAAAGAAATTGGAGATGACAAAACTTGGTCTAAGAAGGTACGTAGATTGTATTAGACTCCCTCATAAAACTTGCATGCAAGTGAAATTTTGTGTTCATTCGTTAGAGTTAAGAGACTAGACGTGTTATGATTCCTCGATTGGTCTACTTTAATGAGTCTTTAAAACATTTGCAAATTGAACAAGTTAGTAAATTAGAGGGAAAGTTGATGTCAAGGAAGATCATGGAACTGTGGAAGATAATTCAAGTGTTCCTTGGCCCTGCCAAAAACTGGCCACGAAAAAATGTGAAATTTTCCACTGAATAGCCTGGGGGTCTATAAAAGTGCAGGTCTTTGTGAATTTAAGGTGGCTATATACTGAGTTTGTGAATAGAAGGCTATTTGATAGATTTTGTTTTGTTTTTAATTTAAATGATTACAAATTAATTTCTATCACGTTTTTGTCATTCTTAAATGTCTGGTCGTGGAAAAGGAAGGAAAAACATTGGTAAGACCGTTGCCAACTTCAAAAGATTATTTGTGAGAGACCTTGCTGAACGATTTCAAATATCACAACGTCAGTTTTCCAAAAAATATTCACAACTTGGATAAATTTGTTGAACGTTGAATTGCCATTGATATTTCACTATTTAAAGGGACTAACAAACAGTTATCTGCTATAGCTGTTGAAGACACAATAAGCTTAGCTTCTGTGAGAATCCACGTAGAGAGGGTCATTGGCCGAATTAAAAACTCTCATATATTGGATGGTGTATTACCTCTAAGTTAAAGCCATGTTGCAAGTCAGATATTTAGAGTTGTGTCATTTTTGACAGGGTTTTCACCGCCTAAATCTGACACTAACAAGACTGATATTGATGATGAACAAAAAGATGAAAATTAGGAACTTGTATCCAGTGTTTATATTTTTCATTCATACATTGTCATAATAAGTACTGTTACAGTATGTTTTGTAGTTAATAATTATCATATTAAAAGATCATGTGTTTATTGGCAATCAATAAAAACATCTCAAGTGTGTCATCAAAAAGAGAAGAAGTCTATATATATAAACTTTTACCCACCGCTTTACAAGCAGAGCCAAATACAATGAAAGTCCCAACTATGTATTGGCTTCCGAAGCTACACAAAACCCCTTACAAATATAGATTTATTTCGTCTTCAAGCCATTGTTCAACTACTAAATTGTCTATTCTTCTTACCAGCACACTTGGTACAATTAAAAACCTTATAATAAATTGTTCAAATAAGGCCTTCGAAAATAGTGGAATAAATTACTTTTGGAGTGTCAAGAACTCGTTGGAAGTACTTGATAAATTGCATGCTCATATTGGTGATTTTGAATCTGTTCAAAGTTTTGATTTTTCTACCCTGTATACCACATTGCCTGACATTCTCATTAAGAAAAAATTCACACACCTAATTTGAATGGGCATTCAAAAAATCAGAATGTGAATATATATGTTCAAACTCTTTTAGGTCATTTTTTAGTAGCAATAAACAAAAAATTATGTTATTTGGACATGCTTTGATACTATATATGCCCTTGAATTTTTACTAGATAACATTTTTGTTCGCTTTGGGGATTCCGTATATCGTCAGATTATCGGAATTCCAATGGGGACTAACTGTGCACCACTTATTGCGGACCTCTTTTTGTATTGTTATGAGTTACAATTTATGACAAAAATAAGCAAAGACCCATCAAAACAACATCTGATAAACAAATTTAATAATACTTTTAGATATTTGGATGATATTTTGACTCTCAATAATGACGACTTCAGTATGTATATTAATGAAATTTATCCTGCTGAACTTACTTTAAATAAAGCTAATACTAATAATGACCACTGCCCTTTCCTCGATCTTGATATCTATATCACTAACGGAAAGCTGAATACTAAAATTTATGATAAAAGGGATGATTTTTCATTTCCTATCGTTAATTATCCGTTTTTAGATGGGGACGTTCCCTTGTCACCATCTTACGGTGTTTATATATCTCAACTTGTACGATTCGCTCATGTTTGTAACAATGTTTTAGATTTTAACGAGAGAAATTTATGTATTGCTGAAAAATTATTACACCAGGGTTTTCGATATCACAAACTAGTCAAAACTTTTACTAAATTTTATCATCGGTATAAAGACATCTTTCGTAAATATAGCTCAACATGCAGACTTTTTATACGTTCAGGTATTTCACATCCAATTTTTTATGGAAATATTCTTTATAAACCACAAAGGTGTCAGTATTCACCTCAGAAACTTACAAAACCTTTAAATAGACTGATTAGGAAGGGATATAATTACGATACTGTTGTCAAGTCATTAAAGATTGCATATTTTGGCGTTAATATTGAGTCACTGATAAGGTCTTTGCGTCGGAACTAAAGACATTTATTCTAAAAACAGTTGTTGGCATGACACGGGTTATGTTCTTTATATATGTTATGATGGTATGATACTAAACCCCTAACGGGAAGGATTGTGTCTGATGTTCATATGATGAAATCATAATCTTTCAGTCAGTTTAATTGAAGTCTGGAGCTGGCATGTCAGTTAACTGCTAGTAGTCTGTTGTTATTTATGTATTATTGTCATTTTGTTTATTTTCTTTAGTTACATCTTCTGACATCAGACTCGGACTTCTCTTGAACTGAATTTTAATGTGCGTATTGTTATGCGTTTATTTTTCTACATTGGTTAGAGGTATAGGGGGAGGGTTGAGATCTCACAAACATGTTTAACCCCGCCGCATTTTTGCGCCTGTCCCAAGTCAGGAGCCTCTGGCCTTTGTTAGTCTTGTATTATTTTTATATTAGTTTCTTGTGTACAATTTGGAAATTAGTATGGCGTTCATTATCACTGAACTAGTATATATTTGTTTAGGGGCCAGCTGAAAGACGCCTCCGGGTGCGGGAATTTCTCGCTAAATTGAAGACCTGTTGGTGACCTTCTGCTGTTGTTTTTTATTTGGTCGGGTTGTTGTCTCTTTGACACATTCCCCATTTCCATTCTCAATTTTATAGATGAATACAACAACGTAGGAAAGCTCTTTTAAACATGTCTGATATTATTTGCTCTAATGATGTTAATACTGTTGAGAGCGAAATTTGCAATTGCCTAGAACAGAATCAAGGAAGCTCAAGAATACCATCAGTGATGAAACAGGAAATTGTCCAGATGCTTTGTTACCAGATGTCAGGAAGAGAAAGAACTCCTAAAACAAGAAACGTCTTTCACTTTGAATTGTTACCAGAACCAACTCGGTTAAATTAAGGAGAAGATTGGGTGTTTCTCACTTCTTATACGAGAAGGATTGTTTTTGGAAATGTTAATTACACATTTGAGTAATCTTTACTAAGAATATATGTTGGATACATTTACTTCTCTACTGTATTGCAACAGAAAATTTAATGTCAAATGACCATAAATAAAATGTTTGAAATGTTGGCTTACCTGGCATGTGTTGGAAGATGTATTAGTAGATGAAGATAGTGACAGTGAAGATGAGAGTGACTGTGAGACCTAATAAGCTTGAAAAATCCTTTCATGTCATTTGCTCTTGGTAAACATGGATATTAAAAATATGCTTCACAAACTTTTCAACAGATTGTTTGCTTATTGATCAAACATAGCTGATCCCAAAGGAACCGGTCAAAATTATCGTCACATAGGACCGATGCTAAAAAAACAACAACAACATTTAATAAAAGTTACAACCCTATGGCTTTCTGACTGAAAAAAAATTATGTCCTTTGCCAACTAATTAATAAAAAAAAGTTGGTGTCCTATCCTACTTTTCCACTGTATTGCAAGAAAAGTATACTTAATAGAGGCATGTGTTCTCTTTGTAATATGAGAAAAAGCAACAGTTTCATGTTTTATTTTGTGAATTCACAAACAATTACAGGCATGCATGGCATTAATATAAATTATACTATGAATATAGCATTGAAAAAAACAAAGACATTGCATAATGCAATCGAATCACAAATTGTTGTTTGTTAAACTGAAATTAGTTATCAAAAGTACCAGGATTATAAATGAAAAAAATAATGAAGTTGCATGTATCTTATAAAGAATATCAGCAATACCTTTATTATTAATAAAAACCAGCTCCAGGAGAAATAATGAAGTTGCATGTATCTTATAAAGAATTTTAGCAATACCTTTATTAATAATAAAAACCAGCGCCAGAAGAAACATGAAACTCAATAGCATTTGGTTTAACTCTCTATAAATATTTGAACCAGAAGACCCATATGTTGTCTTGGAATGTGTTCTTTTTATGAATGGTGATAAATAATTGCTTTAACATTTACCAATTTACGGAAAATGTACCTGATGTGACCCCAAATGAGTTTAGCTACTTTGTTGATTTATGTGTTGTACATGATGTATGTTTGTTGCACTTCACCATATACCTTCTTATTACTGAATTTGAAATTTACATGTAGTTAACTCTGCAAATAGGGAGGTAAATCATATGTAATGAAAAGACTGAATAAACAAAAGGAGATTTTCAAGCATGACTTTTTATTAAATGTCAAATTCACCCCCTATATAATCACAAGTTTTGGCTATTTTGGGAGAAAACCAAGTGACCATAATTGTTTTTCAACGTTAAATACTAGCTCAATTTCAGTGATTCCTGTGCACATTACTATTCTAGTGTGTACTCGCAACACTGCTTTTATAATTGTTAGTTTGCACCTCTCCATACTATTAACGACAATATTTCTTTTCAAATTACCTGTGTGACTCGAAAAAAATAGTTGTCACCTCATGTCCTGTAACTCACGCTCAATGTGGATACGCCACTATCTATCTGTATATCTTCTGCCAATTAAGGCACACCTCCTGGTACCCGGAGTACGGTGTATGATAAATGTTATACAGCATATCCTCCACCAATATTTACAGTAGATCCATAAGAATTATTTACACTGATAAAAGTTCTTTATCCACACTTAAAACACATATGTATGATTTAAAATCTAAAATTTATAATTTAAAATTGAATTTTAGATATATATTGCATAGAGGTGATCTGACAACACTATTGAAATGATTAATGTTTAATGCCACCTTTTCGATTCTTCTTCTTAGGCATAATGTTCAGTAATTCATATCGCTTATGGTGCAATTTACATATAAGATGCCTACACAATGGTTCTAAACGAATGTTAATGTCATTAGTAAGCTCTAAATGTGCCGAGGTGATACAATAGGCATAATGATTCACTACGACAGTAAGAAGATCTATTTCTACGGACAGATTATATTTGGCAAACAGCAAGCTACAAGTGTTGGTGATCTTTTCAAGAATATCTCTACGTATATATTCAAGCCGGGTACAGCCTAGCAGAAAATGAGCAAGTGTCTCTACACTACATTTGCATAGCATACAGACAGCATCTATTTTGTTTTGATTAAAGGCGGCTCTATTTGTTTGGAGAATGTATGTGCCAGTTGCAATTTTTAATCGAACTGGTATCTTTGCAATATCTCTAATGTTTGCATCTACAGTTCTTGCTATAGGATGACATTGCCCTATCTTATAGCTGATTTCCAGATATGAAAGTGTTTGAAATAACTTAGATTCGTCGTTAACACGTTTTTCCCAATAGCTATTAATCTTTGTTGATATTAATTTTTTCCACAAAAATTTGGATAATGGAGTAATAAGAAAACTGTAAGGATCATCAATGTCATATTTCAGGCAAAGCTTGTTTATCTCAATGAACCAACTGTTGCTTTTCATATTTTTAACACTGAGCTGTCTCTCTGCAATTCTCCATTCCATTGATGTATTCCCTGACCTACATATATTGCCAAACAAAGTGAATGCCCTTTTATGGATTTCAGCCTCTGCTGGTAGTTGACCCGATATGATATAAACAGCAGGATCTGCTACATTTGTAGTCAAAGATAATATTTGCTTCAGCATCTTTTTGTATTGCTTACTGATTAGATCTAGATTTTTCCCACTGGGAAGTAATGTCTCCAATCCGTATAGCATAACTGGAAGGATATATGATTTGACTAAACTGATTGTCGTAACCGGATCTAATCCATTTTCGCCATGTAGGCCAGATGCCATTAAGCTATATAGAGATCTCCTTGCTTTTTTAACCGTTCTATAACGTGAACCTTTATGGAGAATAAAAATTAGGGAGATCGGACCAAATTTGAGATATCACTATATATACATAACCTATACATTTTCTGAAAGATATTAACACACAGATACCAAAAAAACATAACCATGAAGATTTCACTTGACCTTGTGACCATGAGGTAAGGGTCCATAATTGGATTTTCAACATTTTTCTGACGTTTTTTTTTTTTGGAAATCTAATAAACTTTTGACACAGGTGTCAATTTACATTTCTTGTGCATTTTGTTAAAGCTATTAACACATATATACTAAAACAACATAACCATGAAGATTTCACTTGACCTTGTGACCTTGAGGTCAAGGTTAAAAATGATTATTTTAATATTTTCCCTAAAATATTTATTGGGAATCAAATAAACGTTTTGGTTGTCGTTTAAAAATAGATACACATGCCGATCAAGTTCATTACCTTTATTACTAAACAGCAATAATCAAATCCAGGAACCCCAAGGGTGACTGAGAATAGAAATATGGTCACTTGGTCTTCTCCCGACCGGCAGTAAAACGCTTGCCGAAGCGGGGCGTCCGTTTATCTGTGCGGGATGTATCAAGTTCGCAGTCACGTCCGGTCAGAAGGGGCACGTTAATCCAATGCCTCGTGTGAAGAGAGTGCCACGCTCTTTGCACGTTAAGAACCCTTGCAACAACTCTTTGAGGGGTCCGTAGGTGGCCTGTTGCAAGGCTTAATTTCTGTCTCTATCTAATATGCCCTCATTTTCCAGTGGCAGTCCAAATTTTCCCGACCATCATCCCAGATGGCCTTTATTATACCAACCTACCTATTGTATTTATTGTGAACTTGTTCTCGTCCTGAATATGCATGAACTATTTGCCACTGGACGTTAAGCAACCAACAACCAATCAAATCCAGGTTATCCACGTCCTGAACAAGTCTATGGTAAGTGTAAACAGCAGGGTCGTCGGCGTACAACATGTAAAACCATTCTGGAAACCAGGGCACTTGAAACATAAGCAGAGGTTGATATATTAAGATGACCTTTTTCTATTATATAATAGTTTTGAACAAATGTGAATAAAAATCTATGAAGTATATAATCTTATTTGAAATTTAAAATATAAAATATCGTGTTTTTACTTTTTTATTTGAAGTTCAGTCGTGCAAGACGGGTGCCTCGCTCAACGTGTTCTGCTCATTTAATTTTGCGTGCACCGTGATTTTCAGTCATTTTACGAGATCGGTATTTTCAATTAAAATTCTAACACTTGGCAGGAATCGTCAAGAAATACTTTATTAAAAGCCGTAAACCAATTATATTAAAAATGCGCATACCAAATCGGTAATATCAAGTAAAACATTGAGTTAATATATACAAGAAGAGAGTGACTCAGTCACAAAAGGTTCACATATAAGTATTTATTTTGTGCAACGTTTATTACAGAAATTATTACACGTTTAACGTGAAATTATGTCTTACTTCACGTTTTTTTAGCTCACCTGGCCAAGTGAGCTTTTCTCATCACTAGGCGTCCGGCGTTAACCTAACTTTTACAAAATTCTTCATCCTGAAACTACTGGGCCAAATTGAAGCAAACTTGGCCACAGTCATCATCATTGGGGTATATAGTTTAAAAATTGTGTCCGGTGGAAAACAAAACCTGTCCAATTAGATTTAGAGTCGGATTGCATTCTGGTTCCCATAAATCATGATCATGGCTGAATCCATCCCATTGAATCGAGTACTCTCGTGAGCTTCCAACAGTTCTAGTAGCAATGATGCCTTTCACTTCCCACTCTAATATGATCTGTTCAATAAAAATACACTTTATGCAACTGGATATCTGTTATCCTGTTTTGGCTGGAAAAAATGGCTTAAATCCAGAATCTCTGATGGTTAGTTGTTAAATTGTATTTATTATATAAAAAAAAATTGAATCAAATTTGATTGGAAAAAAACTGTCCAATTAGATTTGGAGTCGGATTGCACTCTGGTTCCCATGAATCATGGTCATGGCTGAATCCATCCCATTGAATCAAGTACTTTCGTTAGCTTCCAACAGTTCTAGTGGCAATGATGCCCTTCACTCCCCATTCTGAAAGAAAAATAAAACATTGTAGTTATATGAAAAATAAATCTCCACGTAAAAGAACAATATACATATTAAATTATGTGGTGTATATATTTTAAAAGTTAATATCCAACGGTTAAAATACATAGTAAAACTCTTCTATTTAAATTCACCAGTTTCAAAAAAAAAAATTTTTTTTAAATGACCATACATTTAGACGTGGTATGAGTGCCAACGAGACAACTTTCCATCCAAATAATAAGTTATAGAGGTAAATCATTTAAGGTCAAGACAAGGCTTTCAAAACAAAGCCTTAGCTCAGACTGAACAACAAGTTATAATGGGCCAAAAAAAAAAACTACTATCGGGTTTAAAATTCATCTCTGATATCGAATCTTCCTCGCCTGAGAGGAATTGTTGCTTGTTCAAATTGGTTTCGTTCAAACCTATACACATCTTTCGTTTTAAGAGTTAACCGGTGTCCTGCTCTTTCCATCAAACCTGAAACTGATCTGAAGCTATCAAATCGTTGGGTCCATTTGGTCCAAGTTTCTAATAAAGAATTGTCCGGTAAACTAGTAACTCTATTCTTTTACACCGTTGCTACCATATCATATTGGCAAGACACACACATTTACTGGGGATCCTGCTATAATCAATGAAAGGATATCACGGTCGCGGAGACTCTAATCAAATTTAACATGTTTCTCTCTGAAGAGAACTACTGCTTTAGCGGAAAATATTTTATGTTAATCATAAAATGTAAGGCCATAAAAATTATGGATGTTGATTATGTTATCTTCGTAATCATCTAGTTTCTCACTTCGGTCTGGATATGTATTACATATTCTTTTGAATTTCATAAAGCTTGGATGAAAAGGTGCCTATTTAATCTAGGATCGTGTTTGTTGGCCTTGTTTACGTGCAACCGATCGGCTATTATTGATGGGTTAAAGGAGTTTCAAAATTAGGAATGAAGAGAGCTCCTAAATTAATGTCCTGACCCTCAATAATATTTCTCTGTAACGATGGTACCACAAAATCTTCGTTGACTCCATTTAGCTGTGACAACTGCCTCTTCAATTCAGAGGTCTCTAACAGCATACGGGTTTTTATTTCTAGAATTTCTGTGGTACCATTTGAGCACAATTTTCCATCTGCTGTAGCACCATGAAGACCTTAAGATGCAATTATCAAAAACTAGTCATAACGGTTAATGTGTGTCCTTCCCAACACTTTATTGCTTTATTGTGACACATTCAACCTCCTTCTCTACTTAAAAGTTTTGAAGCTGATGATAAAGGTGTCCAGTGCTGTATAAAGATCTTACACTTAAACGGATATGGTCATCAAAATGTCCCTTGAACTCCTTTTGAATATTAAATTTGTCTTGTTCTTAATCTAAGATGTGGGGCGACGTCTAAGCCACAGTGTCAACAAAACATCACAAAAGCAGCTGAACAGTTTGTCTGGAAAAAAAATAGCAGACAATCATACATAAAAATATTTATTTGTAGTTACTTCAGGTTCCTCTTCACTTCATACATATTTTGAGAATTTGAAACCGTTAAAATATTATTGTCTGGTGTTGCCCCTTTAAAATAAAGAACAGCAGAGAACAAGTCAATGAACAACATATTAAGGATGGAAACTTCAAATGAATGGATAATTTATAAGATAATGCAGCAATATGTTCATTATCAAGAAAATAATTTTGGGGTATTGAAAACTCAATCGTCTTTATCACCACTGTCCACAGTTGGAGAGAGGGTTTAAATCTAGTATTTATGCTTTGCCTCACTGCATTTTATACTATATGTACCTGTCCCAAGACAGGAGCCTGCAATTGTCATGCTTGTTGCTGCGTTTTATATTTGATTTTCAATTTTTTTCAATTTAAATGAGGCCATTGGTTTGAGCCATCTGAATTGTTTACACTAGTTAAATTGAGGGCATTTTAAAATAGCTCACTTTGAGGTGTGTGTCAAGGCTCCATGTTGAATGCTGTATTGTGACCTTTCTTTGATTATATTTACTACTGAAAGCCTTGGATGGAAAGTTGTCTCCTTGGCAATTATTCATGGGTTTATACCAATTAAAATTCAGAAGGTTCATTTTAAATACAGCATATAAAAAGCATACCTTCTTAACTCTTAGAAGTGTGGCCATATATGCATCAATTTTCTAAAATAAAATAAAATCGTCCAACTGTTATAAAGTAAATTGAGCAACAATTTTGATATTTCAATAAATTGAAAAGTTTGCAAATTGAAAGTCACATTCATAAATTACATTCCTTTACAATGTTTTTGGTATTTGTACAGACTATTAAAGTTCAATGATTTTTTTTTTGTATAAAAGTATACTTTTGATAGTATATAGTTTGTTATTTGATCTTAGGACTTACTATTCTCATGCTAAAAGTTATCCTTACCTCATCTGAAACATTGTCTCTGAGAGTGAGGAATGCTGAGGCATTCAAACGAATATCTTCACATATGGTCATCAAAAAGTCTGTCTTTAATTTTGTTTCCCAAAGTTTCCTTACAACTGTAAATCAATAATAGTTTAAGATATTGTATTGCTTAAACTTTGATTATATAAGTATGTTGGTTTTTTTTAATAATTAACACTTGAATTAATAACATTACTGACAGTGACAACAAGTAAACTTATAGGTTAAGGGTTTTTGATTACACCATATCCAGAGAATCATCTGAATTAAGAATTTAGTGAAACTTAAAAATGTGATGATAATACTGATATTATTGTTAAACACAGTCACCCATTTTTCAAATATTAATATCTTAAATGCCCTAAAGATGCAGCAAATATCAATTTTGATTTTTAAAAATTTAATTAAACAAACAACCATGCACCCTCTACAAAAATCTTATTTTTTTTTTCATAAGGCCACAAGGACAAAGAATATGTGACAAAGGCAAATTTGTTACAATCATTAAAAGCTTAAAGAAAAGGAATTGCACAACACAAACATATATCACAATACATTACTATGGATACATTTGTTGTTGGATACCAATTTTTGTGGGTTACAGGTGAATAGGTTTTGTATGAAGAGATTTAAATCCACGCAATAAAATACCAACAATTATGCAAATGAATCCTCAGTAGTTGCATAGTTCTGGAGAGTTACTTGAATTAATATACTCTAAATATAAAAGTTACTTAAAACTGTATGACTATATGTCAGTTCAGTTTGTTCAACTGTCATGTCTACACCAGTCTTACCATCCATCTCTTTGTCAGTGATTAGGATTTCTATGTTCCTGTCAATGTCTTGTTCCCTGTAACTGTCTCTCTCTGTATCAACCTCTTGTCACTGTCTATGCCTTGTCCTCTGTCCACTTCTTGTCCTCTGTCCATGTCTTGTCCTCTGTCATCGTCTTTTCCTCTGTCAACGTCTTGTCATCTGTCCATGTCTTGTCCTGTCAACGTCTTGTCCTCTGTCCAAGTCTTGTCCTCTGTCAATATATTGTCCTCTGTCAACGTTTTGTCCTCTGTCCATGTCTTGTTCTCTGTCCAAGTATTGTCCTCTGTCAATATCCTGTCCTCTGTCAACGTCTTGTCCTCTGTCCATGTCTTGTCCTCTGTCACTGTCCGTTTCCTGGTCTACGTCTTGCCCTGTGCCAATTCCAGTCTCCATGTCAATGTATGTCCCTGTAATTATGTCAGTCTACCACAATGGCATTGCCTTCAACTTGTTTTTCACTGTCAACTCTAGAAAAAAAACCATAATAATGTGGGTTAATACAATTATAAAAATATCAGTTACTACATACTTGTATAAATATATGAAAAGAATACATAATAAACATTTATATAAATATATAGGGAATGAAAAACAATATCTACATATGCATGTTCCTTCCAAAAAGTGTTGATACTAAGCATTCAAAAAAGAGAGAGAAAAAATGAGAGACAATCTTTCAGTTCAACAACTATCAAGATATAGAAATGATTGCATTAAGTCAGAATATATTTTAAGCCAAATAAAATAAGAGGTGTTGTTCAATTTTCTGTATCACCCCTTAATTTCACAGACAGCTTCAAAGTGCACTTCTACATGCTGTTGATAAGTTAGCTACTGCAGCTGATTTGTAGACTCATACAAGAGATAATTTCAAATGCAAGAACAGATTTAATAGGTTTATTTCGGAATTCAATAAAGATCTCGTCCAATCTAAAATGTTTAAGGTGGTACCAAACACTTTCACTACAGTTAATTTGGCTTGTTTAATTTTAATTGTACCAACCGTTTGGTCAAGAAGAAAAAACACTGGTTAAATAATAGCAGTTTGACAAACACCAGTTTTAATCATTGTGAAGCTTAATATTCCTTTTACAACAGAACGTAATTAAAACGTTTAGCTGACTTTACAGAGTTATCTCCCTGTAGTGTTAGGTACCACCTTAAACAGTGGTATTTAAGTTTTTATCATAATATTGGCAAAAGTTTGCCTTTTAAGGTTGATCCAAAACAAACAAATTTATATCTATCAATGATCTATCGAAAAAGTTGAGCTTTTAAACAGAAGAATTGAATTCTTTAATGTTTTTCTAGAAAACATTAAAAGGTGCCCTTTAAAGGCCCTATATGTAAAATTAAATAGGTGACTGTGCTTTCATCATACGTTTACTTTTAAAAAAAATCTTTGCACGATATGGGTTAAAAAGGTGTCTTCAGAGCCATCCACATTGTCTAATCATCTGATAATACAAAAGAATCATCTCTAGTTTGTTCTTGGAGAGGAGTTGGAATTGTCAACATTCTGACAACAATTTTTAAGGAATGATAAATCTAAAAAAGTTGACCATTAAGGTAGCACAATACAAAGATTTTATAACTCCAACTCCCAAGTTTCAAAATGCTGTAACTTTCTTAATAATGCTTGAAAATTTTTAAAAGTGGTAGTTTTAGATAGCTAACAGATTACCCTTTCAAATTAATGCCATGTTAGTATTATGCAACAATTATGTAACCAATTATAATGTTAACTGTGTTTAAAATATTTTTCAGCAAATTTCCACTTTCAAATGAAATTAGCTTCGGCATAGGTATCCCTAGAGGGTTGATTTTATTATATGTTGTTCCTATGGCCATTATTTACAAAAGGGTGTCTCAGATTTCAGATAGAATGTATAGAACAAATTTTACACCTAATTAAAAATTATCTCTTTTATGTGGTTAGGATGTTTACACTAATTAGAGATTTATGAGAGAATGGTATACCATAGAGACAATCTGAGACACCCTTTTGAAGCCCTTGATGTGTTGATTAAGATTTCGTTAAAATTTTTTGTATAGTTAAAGAGATGATAGAGCTAAATTCATTCAAGTGAACTTACCCAGATTTTGCCACTAGTTACATAATAATTGATTACATAATGATTGCATAATAAAAATATTGCATTTATTTAAAAGATTAATCTTTTATCTATCCATATATACCTCTTTTATTATTTTCTATGCATTCATAAGAAAGTTACAGCATTTCAAAGGTTAGTGATTGGAAGTAAAAAAATCTTTGTATTGTGCTACCTTAATTTGAAAAGATTCTAAAACGTCTATATTTAAGACTCATATGTGTTAATAATAAAATTATGTATGCATATACAAACCATTAATGATATAACTTTACTATAAATATAGATCTATCTAGAGTAAACCTAACCGAAAATAAGCCAATCTGATGTCCCTATAATCATCTGAAAAACACTAACATAAACCCTCGCACACAAGAGACAACATTTTTTGGGGGGTGCTTATGAGTGAAATATTGTTGAAAAAACTATTTTGTTCTTCTGTAGGGTGTTAGTGTGTATGAAATAACAATTTTGCATGCATGTACATGTATAATGTCCCATATACAGTTGAGGAAAATATATCCTCTCCATTTATCATTGCAATAAAATGATGTAAATTTTACTTGTATTTTTTAATGATTAAGTATATTTATTTCACCCGTTTTCCCTGCGTCCTTTGCCTTTTTTGGGGATTTTTGAACCAACCAAACCTTTATTAAATATTTTTCTTAGTAAATTCAACCCCTTTATGGACAATTTTTACAGAAGCTACCTTAAATTGTTATATTCTTAGAATATTTGTATATAATTTAACAGTAAACCTGTTATTGGTATATTGTTTATTTCTCGTAATTTTACTGTAAATTTGACTTTTTTTTTATTATTGTATTTGATGTTACTTTAAATCGGTCATTTGACCAAGACAATTGTATTAGAAGTTATTTCGAACCTTTACTGTAAAATTGTAGCAAAAAAATTACCACTTTTTGGATAAATTATACAGATGTTACCTTAAATTGACCATATTAGGATAATTGTTAATAATATAACACACACCTGTTATTGGTATATTGATAATTTTTCGATATTTAACTGTAAATTTGACAAATGTTTTGATAATTGCAGTCGATTTTACCTTAAATTGGTCATTTGACCAAAACAATTTTCTAATATGTATTGATAATTGTATTTGATGTTACTTTAAATAGGTTATTTGACCAAGACAATTTTCTAATATGTATTGATAATTGTATTAGAAGTCAACTTGAACCAACCAAACCTTTTCTATAATTTTTTTTTTTTTTAAATCCACTTTTTGGATAATTTATCCAGATGTTACCTGAACTCATATTCTTAGGATAATTGTAAATAATACAACAGCAAACCTGTTATTGGTTTATTGATAATTTTTCGACATTTTACTGTAAATTTGACAACTTTTTTGATAATTGCAATCGATGTGACCTTAAATTGGTCATTTGAACAAGACAATATTCTATTATGTATTGATAATTGTAGTTGACGTAACCTAAAATCGGTCATATGACCAACATTCTTTCTAATATGTATTGACAATTGTTTTTGAAGTCAACTTGAAACAACTTAAGCTTTATTATAAAATTGTAATTTTTTTCAGTAAATTTAACCACCTTATGGATAATTTATTCAGATGCTACCTTGAATTGATTATATACAGATTCTTACATTGATACCAGTGGATTATCGGATTTATCCAATCGAGATAGTTAAATTATCAATTTTAAAGTTCGAGCCGCGTCGGCGAGTACTTTAAAATTTATAATTTAACTATCGAGATTGGATAAATCCGATAATCCACGAGTAACTATGTAAGAATCTGTTTCTCTAATGATTAAAAAGACATTTTCCTTTTTTGTTTACCGAAAATCCCCTTCGAGTGCCTTTCACATTGCACGAAGTTGTCAATTTCATTAACACCTGTTATCATATTTTGGTTCATCCAGTCAGCCAAAAAGGTCATGACCCTTAAAATCATCCAATGATCTTCTGAGATCACCAGCAACCACACGTTGATTAAATTTTTTTTATACAATGGGTTCGAAAAGGGATAAATTTCCATAGAATTAGAGAAATTCTTATATTAATTGTATATAACATAACAGCAAACCTGTTATTGGTATATTGTTTATTTCTCGAAATGTTACTGAAAATTTGACATTTTTTTATCATTGTATTTTGTTACCTTAAATCGGTTATTTGACCAAGACAAATTTCTAATATGTATTGATAATTGTATTTGATGTTACTTTAAATCGGTTATTTGTCCAAGACAACTTTCTAATATGAATTAATAATTGTATTGGAAGTCAAATTGAACCAACCATACCTTTACTAAAAAATTGTAAAAATTTTCAATAGAATTTACCATTTTTTGGATATTTTATTTAGATGTTACCTTAAAAATACCAAATTCTTGGAATAGTTGTAAATAATACAATAGCAAACCTGTTATTGGTATATTGATCACTTTTCGACATTTTATCGTAAATTTGACAATTTTTCTGATATTTGTAACAGGTGTTACCTTTAATCGGTCATTTAACCAAGACAATTTTTTACTATGTATTAATAACTGTATTTTATGTTACCTTAAATCGGTCATTTAACCAAGAGAATTTTCTAATATGTATTTATACTTGTATTTGATGTTACCTTAAATCGGTCATATGACCAACATACTTTCTAATATGTATTGACAATTGTATTTGAAGTCAACTTGAACCAACCAAACCTTTATTATACAATTGTAATATTTTTCAGTAAATTTAACCGCTTTTTGGATAATTTATTCAGATGTAACTAAACACTGACCATATTCTGAGGATAATTGTAAATAATATAACAGCAAATCTCATATTGGTATTTTGATGATTTTTCGACATTTTACTGTAAATTTGACAATTTTTCTGATCATTGTAAATAATGTTACCTTAAATCGGTCATTTGACCTAGACAAATTTCTAATAAGTATGAATAATTGTATTAGAAGTTAACTTGAACCAACCAAACCTTTACTATAAAATTGTATTTGAGGTCAATTTGAACCAACCAAACCTTCATTTTAAAATTATAATACTTTATTAGAAAATTTTACCGCTTTTTGGATAATTTATTCAGATGTTACCTTAAATTGACCATATTCTGAGGATTATTGTAAGTAAAACAACATAAAATCTGATATTGGTATTTTGATGATTCTTCGACATTTAACTGTAAATGTGACAATTTATTTTGAAAATTGTGATTGATGTTACCTAAAATCAGTCATTTGACCAAGACAATTTTCTAATAAGTATTGATAATTGTATTAGAAGTCAACTTGAACCAACCAAACCTTTACTATAAAATTGAAAAAAAATCAATAAATTTTACCACTTTTTGGATAATTTATTTAAATGTTACCTTAAATTGACCATATTCTGAGGATAATTGTAAATAAGACAACAGCAAATCTGATATTTGTATTTTGATGACTTTTCGACATTTTACTGTAAATTTGACAATTTGTTTGATAATTGTAATTGATGTTACCTTAAATTGGTCATCTGACCAACACAACTTTCTTATAAGTATTGATAATTGTATAAGAAGTCAACTTGAACAAACTGAACCTTTACTATAAAATTGAAAAAAAAATTTCAATATATTTTACCACTTTTTGGATAATTCATTCAGATATTAACTTAAATTGAACATATTCTGAGGATTATGGTGAACAATACAACAGCAAATCTGATATTGGTATTTTGATGATTTTTCGACATTTTACTGTAAATTTGACAATTTGTTTGATAATTGTAATTGATGTTACCTTAAATCGGTCCTTTGACCAAGAGAATTTTCTAAAATGTACTGATAATTGTATTTGATGTAACCTTAAATCGGTCATTTGACCAAGACAATTATCTAAAATGTACTGATAATTGTATTTGATGTTACCTTAAATCGGTCATGTGACCGATATATTTTTAGCTCACCTGGCCCGAAGGGCCAAGTGAGCTTATGCCATCACTTGGCGTCCGTCGTCTGTCGTAAACTATTTCAAGAATCTTCTCCTCTGCAACTACTGGGCCAAATACTTCCAAACTTTAACTGAATGTTCCTTAGGGTATTTAGTTTCTAAAATGTATCCGAAGTTTTGATCTATCAACAAACATGGCCGACATTGCTAAAAATAGAACATAGGGGTCAAATGCAGTTTTTGGCTTATAACTCAAAAACCAAAGCATTTAGAGCAAATCTGACAGGGTAATATTGTTTATCAGGTCAAGATCTATCTGCCCTGAAATTTTCAGATAAATCAGACAACCCGTTGTTGGGTTGCTGCCCCTGAATTGGTAATTTTAAGGAAATTTTGCTGTTTTTGGTTATTATCTTGAATATTATTATAGATAGAGATAAACTATAAACAGCACCAATGTTCTGCAAAGTAAGATTTACAAATAAGTCAGCGTGACTTAAAATGGTCAGTTGACCCCTTTAGGAGTTATTGCCCTTTATAGTCAATTTTTAACCATTTTTCGTAAATCTTAGTAATCTTTTACAAAAAATCTTCTCCTCTGAAACTACTGGGCCAAATACTTCCAAACTTTAACTGAATGTTCCTTAGGGTATCTAGTTTATAAATTGTATCCGAAGTTTTGATCCATCAACAAACATGGCCGCCATTGCCAAAAATAGAACATAGGGGTCAAATGCAGTTTTTGGCTTATAACTCAAAAACCAAAGCATTTAGAGCAAATCTGACAAGGGGTATTAATGTTTATCAGGTCAAGATCTATTTGCCCTGAAATTTTCAGATCGATCAGACAACCCGTTGTTGGGTTGCTGCCCCTGAAATGGTAATTTTAAGGAAATTTTGCTGTTTTTGGTTATTATCTTGAATATTATAATAGATAGAGATAAAAGAGGGACGAAAGATACCAAAGGGACAGTCAAACTCATAAATCTAAAACAAACTGACAACGCCATGGCTAAAAATGAAAAAGACAAACAGAAAAACAATAGTACACATGACACAACATAGAAAACTAAAGAATAAACAACACGAACCCCACCAAAAACTAGGGGTGATCTCAGGTGCTCCGGAAGGGTAAGCAGATCCTGCTCCACATGCGGCACCCGTCGTGTTGCTTATGTGATTACAAATCCGGTAAATAGTCTAATTCGGTAGGTCAAATTCATGAAAGGGAAGGGGATTGTAGTTACGACGTGAGGAACATATCCGATATCATTTGTGAAATGGTTATTCCATAACGGTCAACCAACTCGTGATGGCGTCCGTAAAATTTACGAAGGGATGATTTCAACTTCACCATTTGGAACTCTTGATTTAATAGCTTCCTTGTGAGCAGTAACCCTCTATCAAGAAAATCATGATAGGAAATGCAAGCACGGGAATATCGTATCAATTGAGAGATATATACCCCGTATGCAGGTGCTGCTGGAATGTTGCTACTTAGAAATGGAAAGTTCACAATTGGAAAGCTGAAATCATCTCTTTTGTCGTAAAGTTTTGTCTTCAACCGACCCTCATTGTCAATTTCTAGATGTAAGTCAAGATATGAAGCTGACTTAACTGTATCTGTAGTATCCTTTATCTCCAATTCGATGGGATAGATGCGTTCCACATAGTCACCAAATTTTGAATTGTTTAGTGAAAGAACGTCATCTATATAGCGGAAAGTAGAGTTAAAGGATATTGCTAACTTCTTATCTTTCTTCCTAAGAAGTTCCTGCATGAAGTCAGCCTCATAATAATAAAGAAACAAGTCAGCAAGTAGAGGGGCACAGTTTGTTCCCATTGGTATGCCGACAGTCTGTTGAAAAACACGTCCTCCGAACGTAACAAATATGTTGTCAATCAAGAAATCAAGCATCTTGATAATATCGGTTTCAGAGAATTTTTTGTTTGAATCAGAGTGATTCTTTACAAAGTAGGATTTATCCCTCCCTAAGACAAGATACTTGTATCTACGTTGGCCATTCTTTTTTATGAAGCAAAGTAATACCAACTCTTTTAATTTATCTTTAAGTTTGGAATGTGGAATACTTGTGTAAAGAGTAGAGAAGTCAAATGTTTTAATACTGTTACAAGATGAAAGAGAGTTAGATTGTATGTACTCTAAAAGATCTTTGGAATTTTTAAGTATCCACATCTGATTCACGCCACCTCTAGAATAGGCAGTTTCACAATAACTTTGAAGCCCGTCTTTGATTGCTGATAAAATGGATGTTAATAATTTAGAAAGAGGTTTTGTGGAGCACTTGGAAGACCCAGCAATATACCGCTGTTTGTAAGGACACTTATGTAGTTTAGGTATCCAATACAGTGATGGAAGATCCAGTTCTTCATCTTTGGTTGAAATGATAAACTGTAACAGCAATAATGTTCAGCAAAGTAAGATTTACAAATAAGTCAACGTGACCGAAATGGTCAGTTGACCCCTTAAGGGGTTATTGTTCTTTAATGACAATTTTTCACCATTTGTTCATCATATTTGCTAACTCTAAAAAATCTTCTCCTCTAAAACTACTCAACCAAATTCAACCAAACTTCAACTGAATGATCAGTAGGGTGTATAAAATAAAGTTTGTGTTTCATTTTTCTTTCGTCAAAAAACATGGCCGTCATGGCTAAAAATAGAACACAGGTTAAAATGCAGTTTTTGGCTTATATCTCAAAAACTCCAGCATTTAGAGCAAATAAGACAGGAAGTTTTAAGTATTTATTAGGTCAAGGTCTACCTGTCCTGAAATTTTCAGCCAAATCAGGTATCTGGTTTTGCAGGTATAATGACCCTGAATTGATGATTTTAAAGAAATTTTGCAGTTTTTTATTATTATCTTGAATATAATTATAGATACAGATAAACCGTTTATAGCAAAAATGTTAAGCAAAGTAAGATCTACAAATAAGTCAATTTGACCAAAATTGTCGATTGACCCCTTAAGGAGTTATTGCCCTTTAAAGTCTTTTTTTCACAATTTGTTTATCATGTTGACTTACTTTAAAAAATCTTCTCCTTTGAAACTGCTGTATCAATTTTAGCCAAACTTAGGCTAAATGAGTTTCAGAGTATCTAGTATAAATTTTATATTTTATTTCCTTGTATGTCAAGAAACATAGCTCCTATGGCTAAAATAGAACATAGGAGAAAATGAATATTTTTTGGGGCTTTTGAAGAAAATAGGACGATCCAAAGAACATTTAAATCAATTGAAAAGCCAAAATAATCATTGATGAGAGATTTAACCAAAAAAATTAAGGTGAGCGATTTTGGCTCTTGAGAGCCTCTTGTTTAATTTGTATTGACAGTTGTATTTAAATTCAATTTGAACCAATCAAACCTTCATTATAAAATTGTAATACTTTTTTTAGAAAATTTTACTACATTTTGGATAATTTAGTCAGATGTTATCCTAAATTGACCATATTCTGAGGATAATTGTAAATAATACAACAGCAAATCTGATATATGTATTTTGATGATTTTTCGACATTTTACTGTAAACTTGACAATTATTTTTTTTGACATTGTAATTGATGTTACCTTAAATCAGTCATTTGACCAACACAACTTTCTGATAAGTATTGATAATTGTATTAGAAGTCAACTTGAACCAACCAAACCTTTACTATAAAATTGTAAAAAAAATCAATATATTTTACCACTTCTTGAATAATTTATTCAGATATTACCTTAAATTGACCATATTCTGAAGATTATGGTGAACAATACAACAGCAAATCTGATAATGGTATTTTGATGATTTTTTGACTTTTTACTGTAAATTTGACATTTTTTTTGATAATTGTAATTGATGTTACCTTAAATCGGTCATTTGAACAAGACAATTTTCTAAAAATTACTGATAATTGTTTTGATGTTACCTTAAATCGGTCATTTGACCAAGACAATTATCTAATATGTACTGATAATTGTATTTGATGTTACCTTAAAATGGTCATGTGACCGATATACTTTTTAATATGTATTGACAGTTGTATTCAAATTCAATTTGAACTAATCAAACCTTCATTATAAAATTGTAATACTTTTTTTAGAAAATTTAACAACATTTTGGATAATTTAGTCAGATGTTATCTTAAATTGACCATATTCTGAGGATAATTGTAAATAATACAACAGCAAATCTGATATATGTATTTTGATGATTTTTCGACCTTTTCATGTAAATTTGACAATTTTTTTGATAATTGTAATTGATGTTACCTTAAATCGGTAATTTGAACGAGATGCTCTCTGATATGTATTGACAATTGTATTTAAGGTCAATTTGAACCAACCAACCCTTCATTTTAAAATAGTAATCCTTTTTTAGAAAATTTTACCGCTTTTTGGATAATTTATTCAGATAATACCTTAAATTGACCATATTCTGAGGATAATTGTAAATAATACAACAGCAAATCTGATATTGGTATTTTGATGATTTTTCGACATTTTACTGTAAATTTGACATTTTTTTTGATAATTGCAATTGATGTTACTTTTAATTGGTCATTTGACGAAGACATCTTTCTTATGTGTTTTGATAAACGTATTTGTAGTAACCTTAAATCGTTAATTTGACCGAAATACTTTCTTATATGTATTAACAATTGCATTATAAGTCAATTTGAACCAACCAAACCTTCATTAGAGAATTAAAATACTTTTTTAGAAAATTTTACTATTTTTTAGATCATTTATTCAGATATTACCTTAAATTGACCATTTTCTGATGATAATTGTAAACAATACAACAGCAAATATGATATTGGTATTTTGATGATTTTTCGACATTTTACTGTAAAAAGTTATCAAAGGTACCAGGATTATAAAATTTAGTACGCCAGACGCGCGTTTCGTCTACATAAGAATCATCAGTGACGCTCATATCAAAATATTTATAAAGCCAAACAAGTAAAAAGTTGAAGAGCATTGAGGATCCAAAATTCCAAAAAATTGTGCCAAATACGGCTAAGGTAATCTATGCCTGATACAAGAAAATCCTTAGTTTTTCGAAAAATTCAAAGTTTTGTAAACAGGAAATTTATAAAAATGACCACATTATTGATATTCATGTCAACACCGAAGTGTTGACTACTGGGCTGGTGATACCCTCGGGGACGAAACGTCCACCAGCAGTGGCATCGACCCAGTGGTGTAAATAGTTATCAAAGGTACCAGGATTATAAAATTTAGTACCCCAGACGGGCGTTTCGTCTACATAAGACTCATCAGTGACGCTCATATCAAAATATTTATAAAGCCAAACAAGTAAAAAGTTGAAGAGCATTGAGGATCCAAAAATTTGACAATTTTTTTGAAAATTATAATTGATGTTACCTTAAATCGGTCATTTGACCAAGACATCTTTATTATATGCATTGTTAATTGTATTTGAAGTTGCCTTAAATCGGTAAATGGACCGAGATACTTTCTAATATGTATTGACAATTGTATTTGTGGTCAATTTGAACCAACCGAACCCTCATTTTAAAATTGTAATACTTTTTTAGAAAATTTTACCGCTTTTTGGATTATTATATGTTACCTAAAATTGACCATATTCTGAGGATTATTGTAAATAAAAACAACAGCAGATCTGATATTGGTATTTTGATGATTTTTCGACATTTTCATGTAAATTTGACAATTTTTTTGATAATTGTAATTGATGTTACCTTAAATCGGTAATTTGAACGAGATACTCTCTGATATGTATTGACAATTGTATTTAAGGTCAATTTGAACCAACCAAACCTTCATTTTAAAATTGTCATACTTTTTTAGAAAATTTTCCCGCTTTTGGATAATTTTTACAGATGTTATCTTAAATTGACCATAATCTGAGGATTATTGTAAATAAAAGAACAGCAAATCTGATATTGTAATTTTGATGATTTTTCGACATTTTACTGTAAATTTGACAATTTTTTGATAATTGTAATTGATGTTACCTTAAAACGGTGATTTGACCAACACAACTCTTTAATAAGTATTGATAACTGTATTAGAAGTCAATTTGAAGCAACCAAACCTTTCCTATAAAATTGTAAAAAATTTCAATATATTTTACCACTTTTTGGATAATTTATTCAGATATTACCTTAAGTTTACCATATTCTGAGGATTATGGTGAACAATACAAAACAGCAAATCTGATTTTGGTATTTTGATGATTTTTCGACATTTTACTCTAAATTTGACAATTTGTTTGATAATTGTAATTGATGTTACCTCAAATCGGTCAATTAACCAAGACAATTTTCTAATATGTGCTGATAATTGTATTTGATGTTACCTTTAATCGGTCATTTGACCAACACAATTTTCTAAAATGTAGTGATAATTGTATTTGATGTTACCTTAAATTGGTCATGTGACCGATATTGTTATTAATATGTATTGACAGTTGTATTTAAATTCAATTTGAACCAATCAAACCTTCATTATAAAATTGAAATACTTTTTTTAGACAATTTTATTACTTTTTGGATGATTCATCTTAAATTGACCATATTCTGAGGATAATTGTAAAAAATACAACAGCAAATCTGAAATTTGTATTTTGATGATTTTTCGACATTTTACTGTAAATTTGACAATTTTTGGGATAATTGTAATTGATGATACCTTAAATCTGTCATTTGATCAAGACAATTTTCTATTATGTATTGATAATTGTAATTGTTGTAACCTTAAATTCGTCATGTGACCGATATTCTTTTTAATATGTATTGACTGTTGTGTTCGAATTCAATTTGAACCAATCAAACCTTTTTTATAAATACTTTTATAGAAAATTTTACGGCTTTTTAAATAATAAGACAACTTTAACGATGATTTTTTCAACATTTCACTGTAAATTTGACATTTGTTGGGATAATTGTATACGATGTTACCTTAAATCGGTCCTTTGAAGAAGACAATTTTTTTATAAGTGTTTACAAATGTATCAGAGGTAAAATTGAAACACTCATAGCTTTATTTAAAAATTACATCATTTTCTCAGTAACATTTTTTTCTACTTTTTGATATTCATTCCGATTTGACCTTTAACGATAAATTTTTTCAACATTTTACTGTAAATTTGACATTTTTTGGGATAATTGTATACGATGTTTCCTTAAATCGGTCATTTGAAGAAGATAATTTTTTTTATATGTACTGACAAATGTATTGGAAATGAAATTGAAACAACCACTTTTTTTTTTTAAATACACCAATTTCTCAGTATTTTTTTCTACTTTTTGATATTGATTCAGATTTGACCTTTATTTGTAATTTTTCAACATTTTACTGTTAATTTGACATATTTTGGATAATTGAATACTGTTACTTTTAATCGGTCATTTGATCAAGACAATTTTCCAATATGTATTGACAAATGTATTAGAAGTAAAATTGAAACACCCACAGCTTTATTTAAAAATTACACCATTATCTTAGTAACATTTTCTCAGTATTTTTTTCTACTTTTTGATATTCATTCAGATTTGACCTTTAACCATAATGTTTTCAAAATGTTACTGTAAATTTTACATTTTTTTGGATAATTGTATACGATGTTACCTTAAATCGGTCATTTGAAGAAGACAATTTTTTTTATATGTATTGACAAATGTATTGGAAGTGAAATTGAAACAACCACATCTTTATTTTAAAAATACACCATTTTTTCAGTAATTTTTCTACTTTTTGATATTGATTAAGATTTGACCTTTATTGGTAATTTTTCAACATTTTACTATTAATTTGACATTTTTTTGATAATTGAATACGATGTTACTTTAAATTGGTCATTTGATCAAGACAATTTTCTAAAATGTATTGACAAATGTTTTGTAAGTAAAATTGAAACAACCACAGCTTTATTTAAAAATTACACCATTTTCTCAGTAACATTTTTTCAGTATGTTTTTCTACTTTTTGATATTCATTCTGATTTGACCTTTAACGATAATGTTTTTAACCTTTCACTGTAAATTTGACATTTGTTGGGATAATTGTATACGATGTTACCTTAAATCGGTCCTTTGAAGAAGACAAATTTTTTTAAATGTGTTTACAAATGTATCAGAGGTAAAATTGAAACAACCATAGCTTTATTTAAAAATTACATCATTTTCTCAGTAACATTTTCCCAGTATTTTTTCTACTTTTTGATATTCATTCCGATTTGACCTTTGACGATAATTTTTTCAACATTTTACTGTAAATTTGACATTTTTTGGGATAATTGTATACGATGTTACCTTAAATCGGTCATTTGAAGAAGATAATTTTTTTTATATGTATTTACAAATGTATTGGAAATAAAATTGAAACAACCACATTTTTTTTTAAAAATACACCAATTTCTCAGTTTTTTTTTCCTACTTTTTGATATTGATTCAGATTTGACCTTTATTGGTAATTTTTCAACATTTTACTGTTAATTTGACATATTTTGGATAATTTAATACGATGTTACTTAAAATCGGTCATTTGATCAAGACAATTTTCAAAAATGTTTTGACAAATGTTTTAGCAGTAAAATTGAAACAACCACAGCTTTATTTTAAGATAAATTGATAATATGTAATGACAATTGTATCTGAAGTAAACTTGAACCAATTTAATTTCTTATAACAATATTATATTTTTTTAGTAAATTCTACCCCTTTTTGATAATTCATTCTGATATGACATTATATCGACCGTATTCTAAGATATTTGTATAGAATATGTTATCTAACCTGCCAACGGTTTTAATCACGATTTTTAAAATTTCACTGTAAATTTAACAACTTTTTCGATAATTGTATTAGATGATACCTTAAATCGGTCATTTGATCAAGATAAATTTATAATATGTAATGACAATTGTATCTGAAGTAAACTTGAACCAACTTAATTTCTTTTAACAATATTAATATTTTTTAGTAAATTCTACCCCTGTTTCATAATTCATTCTGATATAACATTATATCGACAATATTCTAAAGATAGTTGTATAGAATATGTTATCAAACCTGCCAACGGTTTTAATGAAGATTTTTGTTCAATTTCACTGTGAATTTGACTATTTTTTCGATGATTGTAATAGATGATACCTTAAATCGGTCATTTGATCAAGATAGATTTATAACATGTAATGACAATTGTATCTGAAGTAAACTTGAACCAACTTAATTTCTTTTAACAATATTAATATTTATTAGTAAATTCTACCCCTTTTTCATAATTCATTCTGATATAACATTATATCGACAATATTCTAAAGATAGTTGTATAGAATATGTTATCAAACATGCCAACGGTTTTAATGAAGATTTTTTTTAAATTTCACTGTGAATTTGACTATTTTTTCGATAATTGTAATAGATGATACCTTAAATCGGTCATTTGATCAAAATAGATTTATAACATGTAATGACAATTGTATCTGAAATAACTTGAACCAACTTAATATCTTTTAACAA